>NC_048444.1:15108323-15408323 GCF_004353265.1 Vitis riparia
GCTAAAAGCTTACCAAATATTGGCAACTCAAAGTCATTCCAGGTGATAAACTCACCTTTCAATGGCCATTAAAATTGGTTCTAACGGATTAATGCAAAACTTGGAATTGAAAACCTCACCTTCCAATAGCTCGTAGGAGATAACTAATGGATAGAAATCCAAAAGCTTATCAAGTATTGGCCGTTATAAGTTGTCCAAAGGAAATAAAAACCAAACTTTGCATTAATGAACCATTAATGAAAAACGACTACCTTACCTTCCAGGTGCGAGAAATTTCCATGGGATTGCATCCAAGCCATCACATAACATCCATACTTTGAGAAACTTAAAATTTTTAGCCAATCATCCTCTAAGGAAAAGTCCTCAGAGGCTGTTTGGCTACTAAGAAAATAGAAATGGGGAAGAACCGGAGAAGAGAGAAAAACAGAGCTTTATATATTTCTAAGTTAATGTACAGAGGATCGATCCCCCAAATTCCTTTATTTTCTTTGGAGGCGTTGTGCACCTCTATATATAGCAAAATTACAAGATAAAGCCTTATGTAGGCTGAATACAAGGTTACAAAAGGAATTTACACGAGAAAATATCAAGCTAAAAATATCTGGGAAGTCGGTGGTGCGTGCGTGGAGAAACAGAGGAAATTTGGCAAGGTAAAAGGTTACTTGCGAACTTTTGGCAAGGTAAAAGGTTACCTTGCGAAATTTTTGCAAGGTGAATTACTCATGATGCGAAGTGCCATATTTTCGCATCATGAGTAAATTCACCTTGCCAAATTTGGCAATGTGCATTTTCACCTTGCGAAAATTGCATTTTGGCAAGGTACTTTGCCTTGCCTTGCGAAACGGCTATCCCTTTGTTTGTGCTCGTGTTTCCACTTGAAATTCAAGCCTGTAAACTTCTAAAATCCTTGCTTTAACTTGTCCAAGTAGCTCCTCCATCATTTGGCATGCTTGAATTGATTCATAAGTTGATAAAAACATGTAAACTTGCCACAAAATGGTTAAAACCAATTACTAAGGACCTTAATGAATTAATTGGGTTAAATGAATATGATTACTACTCAAAGGTGCTTAAAACCATTATAATTAGGTCTACAAAATAGCACTTTTTGGTAGTAATCAATCAAGGTTAGAGGTAGACTTGTGAGAGGATCAGATCAGTACAACTAGATAGGACAACCATCAGTTCACAAAGATATGGACCCCCAGTATGCTACTGTTGACCAGCTAGCTGAGATCACAGACACTATGGCATAACTCAAAGACACTATCTTAGGATTGGGACAAAGGATTGATGGCCATCAGGCCCAACGATTGACTGATATGACCTGGGTTTTGGAGCTTGGATTAAGGTCAGAGGTAGACTTGTGAGAGAATCAGATCAGTACAGCTAGATAGGACAACCATTAGTTCACAGAGATATGGACCCCTAGTATGCTACTGTTGACCAGCTAGCTGAGATCACAGACACTATGGCGTAGCTCAAAGACACTATCTTAGGATTAGGACAAAGGATTGACAGGCACCAGGCCCAGCCAGTGCCGATTCAGGGGAGCACCCCACATGACTCTACCATACCACCACCACCACCATTTGACCATACCATATAGCAGGACCACACAGTTCCTCCGCCTCCACCACCACTAGTTCAATCAGCTCCACAGGTTAGGGCATTTGTTCTACATGGGCAAACTGAGACTATGTCACATTCTGTTGTGGCACCTACACATGTTACAAATGATACTTAGGCCCATATTGATAGGATTTTGCAGAAGATTAGGTTGTTCCGTGTTTTAGACGGAGTTATGAGTTGGGATGGGTATGATGATTTGCCAGTTGCAGCATTGCCTGTTGAGTTCTGCATGCAGGATATTGAGAGATACACGGGGATCGGGTGCCCCCGTATCCACTTGCAGTTGTATAACGTTGTTATGAGCGGGCATAGACTAGATGATGCATAGATGATTATGTTGTTTCCCTTATCATTGAGTGGTGTCGTGCAATGTTGATTTGCTTCACTAGACCCCTCACAGTGTAGGACCTAGAGTGATTTAGCACAAGAGTTCCTCAGACAGTACTCCTTTAACACAGTAGTGGATGTATCATGAAGAGAGTTTGAGAACCTTAGACAAAGGCCAAATGAGTCAGTTACCTTATTTATATCCCGTTGGAAGGAGAAGATATCGCAGATTATTGACAGACCTTCAGAGTGAGATCAGATTAGTATGATTATGCACAACCTTCAACCTCAGTTTGCTAGACATCTCATGGGTTTCCCTTAGACTGATTTTGGCTCATTGGTACAGGCCCTCTATGGCATCGAGGACGGTATTGCCAGTGAATTAGGGGTAGACTCTTCCACTTTAGACTCAAAGGGGAAGAAACCCAAGTTAGGCCCTAGACCATCAGATATTGGTATTATTGGCATGATGGGCCACAAGTCTTCACGACACCCTCAGACTCAGAGACAATTTTTAGATACTCCTTATCCGAAAATACAACATGATCAGTATAAACCAGTTGTCCTCACCAGCCCAGCAGAGCCTGCTTATCTGCACTCACCACCACAACCACTATACGCCACTTAGGCGGCTCAGAGGCCACCTATGCAGTTCCATCATCAATATAGAGCACCGCCTCCATCGAGATCTATTAGACAGTTTAAGGGAGACTGATTGCTCCATTACCGCCTAAACCACCGCTATAGTCAGCCCTATTGGGATATCGAGCAAATCTTTATTGTGCGTACCACCAAAGGGCAGGTCATGACATAGACAATTGTGTAGCTTTGAGACATGATATTCAGCATCTGATTGATCAGGGCCTAGTTGACTTGGGATGACCTGGTGTGACCATAGACCCGCTCCCTACTCACGATACTAGAGTCATACCTCCACCCCTAGAATGAGTACATTTGATTAAGCAGGGTATGAGATATTTATGATGTGATGAGATAGAGAGGCTCTTCAGCCAATCAATTTGTATGTGGATTCAGACTTCATTGGATATACCTCTGACTAGAAGATCCCCAGGCCATTCAGATTGACCCTAGATGGGATTCACGGACAGCCTTCAGCATCACCAGGGTATTTATAGCATGTGCCTTTCACTCTATTCCTTGAGGGGTACGGGCTCACTCAGAGAGATGTTCAGATAGTTTCACGGAGTGGGAGAGTAGCCCAGCCTCTACCCATTGATAGGCCATTTGCTGATGTAGCCACCAGGGAAGAGCTTCAGAGACAAGATTATGAGATTTTACGCCAGCTGCGCACTACGTAGGCTTGCATATCCATTTAGAGCCTTTTGGATTCATCTAGTACGCACAAAGATGCATTAGTCAAAGCCTTCAACCAGACTAGGATTGACACCTCTACTACCCTAGAAGGGCTCATACACATTTTGACAACTGACAAAGCCACATGTATTGTGTTCTCTGATGACGACTTACCCCCGGAGGGATCAGGTCATGTTCGTTCCTTGTATATCTGTGTTGCATGTTTAGGCCATTGAGTGCCAACAATCCTACTAGACAACAGCTCTGCCCTGAATGTTTGTCCTTTGGCTACAACCATTGCTCTTGGTTTCTCTCCATCTGATTTTGAACCTTCTACACAGACTGTGAGAGCTTATGATGGGACTCAGAGGACTGTTATGGGTACACTTACTGCACACGTTATGATTGGGCCAATTAGATACTTCGTGCTATTCCAGGTTTTTAGGATCTAGTCATCATTCAACTTGATTCTCGGCTACCCTTAGATTTATGAGGCTGGCACCATACCATATTCCCTTCACCATAAGGTAAAGTTCTTACATGAGGGACAAGTCATCTCGATACAGTTTGACAGAGATGTCATCACTTCCTCTGAGCCTGTGTTTTAGATTAGCCATAGTGATGATGACTTGCATTTGACTGGGTTCACATTTGATGAGGTTTAGGTAGTCAACTTAGAGGATGACGGTAGAGACATGGTGATTATGTCATTTGATCAGTACAACATCACCTTAGTACTTAGCATGATGAGAGGCATGTCCTACTTACCTGGCTTGGGATTGGGTTGTCTCTAGTAAGGGCCACATCAGTTTGCATTCATAATTAATCATGACATGCCCTACGGTTTAGGTTACACTCCTACAAAAGAAGATGCACGTCACATGGCATAATTGCGCATGGACAGGGTGAGGGCTCGTTTTTCTAGCATTCTGTTTGATTATCCTCTTTGCCCGTATACCTTCCGCTTGGATGACTACTTTATCAGAGGTTTAGAGTATGTACCCTGCATGCAGGGGATTGACTGTATTTTAGAGACAATGGAGATTCAAAATATCCAGCAGACACCAAGTTAGATTCATTTGAGTTCTCGGATCATTGAGGGATCCAATGCTGTGATAGTTGCACCCTTATCACCAGGCCAGACCAGCATGTTCTCTATGTGTTTCTTGGATAAGGTCTTTGATTATGGATTTCTTGTGGATTCTAGAGGTGGAACTGATGGAGTGACCCTTGAAGGTGCCTACACTAACGAGATGGACATGATAGGCACAGGTCGTATTCTTAACGCAACTCCACATGGGCCTCATTATGTTTTTGATATGTTTGGAGTTTTTATGCTCGAGTTGGATGGAAATGACTCTATTACTGGTATTGTTACCTCTTATTTTACTTCTGTTGAGGGAGTGTCTGATCCTATGGACCCACCTCTTTTTTTTTTTTTACTCTATGTCCAGGTTTGTCACCCGCTATGATGTTATGTTTGATGGAAATAACAATGACATGAGCATTTTCGAGTACTTACCTGTGTCACAACATTTTCCTTTGATCTCACCTCAGGTACCCACAACACAGATACATGATATTGATGATGTGGGAGACCCAGATGGCCCACAAGTGGTAAGTCAGATTGTGATTCAAACTCAGAAGAAATGAAAGTTACACCCGTTTTTGGTAGCACCAAGTCAGTGGATTTTGGGACCTCTAGTAAGCCTAAGGAGCTTAAGATTGACTCTTCTTTATCTCCTAACAAGAGGAGCAGACTGATTAACCTGCTTAGGTCATACTTGGATGTATTTGCATGGTCATATGAGGACATGCCAGGCCTTGACCCCTTTATAGTTCAGCATCACCTGCCCATTCTGCCACATGTTAGATCAGTTAAGCATAAATTGAGAAGGTTTCACCCTCGATGGAGTTTACAGGTTAAGGAGGAGATTCAGAAACAACTCAGTGTTGGTTTCTTATCTGTGGTCAAGTATCTTGAGTGGCTGGCTAATGTCGTTCCCATTCCTAAAAAGGACGGTAAGGTCAGGGTTTGTGCCGATTACAGGAATCTTAACAAGGCCAGTCATAAGAATGATTTTCCCCTTCCACACATCGATATGTTGGTTGATAGCACTATAGGGCATTCTATGTTATCATTTATGGATGGGTTTTCTAGGTATAATCAGATTTTGATGGCTCTAGAGGACATGGAGAAGACATCTTTCATCACTAAGTGGGGTACTTGTTGCTATAGGGTCATGCCATTTGGGTTGAAGAATGGAGGAGCCACTTATCAAAGAACTGCTACTACTCTGTGACATGATGCACAAAGATGTTGAGGTATACGTGGATGACATGATAGTGAAATCCCGAGACAGGGCAGATCACCTAGCAGCCTTACAGAGATTCTTTGAGAGGATCAGATAGTTCAAATTGCAATTAAATCCCAAAAAGTGCACCTTTGGGGTAACTTTTGGGAAGTTGTTAGGGCATATCGTCAACGAGCATGGTATAGAGGTTGATCTGGAAAAGATTAGAGCCATACTTGACATGCTAGCTCTAAAGACTAAGAAAGATATAAGAGGCTTTCCAGGCAGGTTACAGTATATCAACCATTTCATTGCTAGATTGACAGGCATATGCGAGCCTATCTTCCGTTTTCTGAGGAAGAACTAACCTGCAGTTTGGAATGATGATTACCAACACGCTTTTGAGAAGATTAAGGAGTGTCTCATTTCTCCTCCAATTTTAGTGCCTCCCACACCGGGGCGCCCTATGCTTCTATATTTTTCAGTTTTAGACATGTCCTTAGGGTGCATGTTAACCCAACTTGATGATTTATGGAATGAGCGAACCATTTACTACCTGAGTAAGAGAATGCTTGAGTATGAGTGCAGATACATTATGATTGAGCATCTCTGCTTAGCACTACTTTGGGCCACCAGGAGATTGAGACACTACGTGACAGGGTACTCCATACACTTGGTTTCGCGATTGGATCTGTTGAGATATCTGTTCGACATGCCTGTTCTAATTGGTAGGCTCATGAGATGGTTGGTACTATTGACAGAGTTTGATATTCAGTACGTCATGCATAAATCAATGAAGGATAGCATTGTTGTAGATCACTTAGCTTCATTATCGGTATCTGATAACAGATCGATTGATGATGATTTCCCTGATGAGCTGTTTGTTTTAGTTGCCAGTATTGCAGGATGGCACTTGTACTTTGATGGTGCCGTCAATCAGTTGGAATTTAGCATTGACATCTTATTAATATCATCCCAAGGTGATCATATCCCCAGGTCTATTCGATTAGCATTTTTCGATCATCACCGGTTGACAAATAATGTTGTGGAGTATGAGGCATGCATCACATGTCTAGAGACTACACTTGATCTTGGGGTCAGACTCTTGGAGATCCATAGGGATTCCAACTTGGTTATGCAGCAGACTCAGGGTATTTGGAGGACTCGGGATGAGAAACTAAAACCCTACCATGCTTACTTGGACTTGATAATTGATAGATTTAATGAGTTGAGGTATATACAAGTGCCTAGGGTAGAGAATCAATTCGTTGATACGTTAGCCACCTTGGCTTCTGTGATTGAGATTTCTGTAGGGATAATTATGCAACCATTATTGATTGAGACCAAATCCGTACCAGCTTAATGTTGTTTAATTGGAAATATTGAGGATTAGGTTGAGCTACCATGGTGTCATGATATTCATCCATTTCCGGCATATGGTGCTTACCTTAAGTCAGCCACGACCAAGGATATGAGAGCATTGAGACAGTTGGCCACTAGATTTTTTATTTGTGGGGATTCCCTTTACAAGAGGTCATCAGTTGGCATGTTGTTGTTATGTATAGATCGAGCCACAACAGATAGGGTGATGAGAGAGGTTCATGCAAGAATTTGCGGACCACACTTGGGAGGTCACATGTTGGCACGTAAAATTATGAAGACTGGCTACTTTTGGTTGACTATGGAGACAAATTGCTGCCAATTTGTACATAGATGTCCAGAATGTCAGATGCACGACGACTTGATATACGTACCTCCATCTGACCTACATGCACTTACATTCCCTTGGCCATTTTTAGTATGGGGTGTTGGTGTGATCGAAAAGGTTTCCTCAAAATCCTCCAGTGGTCATGAGTACATCGTGGTAGCTATTGATTATTTCACCAAATGGGTGGAGGTTGCTTCTTATGCCAACTTGACAGCGGCTAAGGTGGCCAAGTTCATCAGATCACATATTATCTATTGATACGAGATTCTTCATGAGTTGATCTCAAACAGAGGGGTACATTTCAGAGGTGAGGTGGATACACTAGTTCAGGAATATGGTATTCAGCACCATCGGTTGTCTACATACAAGCCATAGACTAATGGGGCAATTGAGGCCACAAACAAGAATATCAAGAGGATTCTACGAAAGATGGTCGAGACATCTCGAAATTGGTTAGAGAAGCTTCCTTTTGCATTATGGGCATATCGCACATCCGTAGGGGCTACTCCCTTTTCGTTGGTGTATGGCATGGAAGTTATCCTTCTTGTTGAGATAGAGGTGGGTTCATTAAGAATAGCTTTGGAACATCAAATTGTTGAGACGGGTTGGTTGCAAGCCAGATATGACCAGTTGAATTTACTTGATGAAAAGAGATTGAGGGCCACATATCACATGCATGCTTATCAGAGGAAAATGGTTTGTGCATTTAGGAAGAGGGTTAAGATTAGGAAATTTCAAAAAGGTGACCTAGTCTTAAGAGTTCTCAGGGGATTGATTAGTGACCCTAGGGATAAGTTTAGACCAGGTTGGAGTAAGCCTTATGTTATTCGAGACTTGACTCGAGAGCGAGCCGCCTAGTTGATAGATCTGGACGGAAATCAGTTTTTAGAGCTAGTCAATGTGGATCAGCTGTAGAAGTTTTATGTATGAGATCATGGTCGAATGATGGGTGTCCATTGTTTTGAGTCGCCATATCCCTTTTGCATATCCATATATTGATATATCCAGTTGCTAGCCCATTGAGCCTCACATGATACATTACAACCCTTTCGTTCACTTAGCCTTGCATACCTTTTCTCTCTTGGGTTGGGGGCCTCTTATTGTGCACTTTGCAGTTATTTTTTTTTATTGGAGAATATTGTCAGCACATTATGTCATTGTTCGTTTGTTCCTTTTGTAAGTTGTTCATGGTTTTTATTTCCTCCATTTGGCATCGTCGCTCCGTCTGTCTTTGAGTTTTATTTTTATAGTGTCATCTCATCTTTCTTTTGTTTTCCTTTGTGTGATGATGATGTACTCTCGTCCCAATATTTCAAATCATGTATGTCACATTCTTCATTCCACCCCTAGGTTTTTATCCAGGAGTCTTAGTTTGGGGAAACCATTTGGGTTTGGGGTTTGAGAGACATTTGTTAGATTGTGCTAGTGTAGCCTTCAAACTTGGTTTTTGGTGTTATTGCAAAAAAAAAAAAAAAAAACAAAAAGTAAGCTCATTCAATTTTCATTTCATTGATATTTGGGTTAGCCTTGTTAGCCGTCAGTATCACGGCTCAGTCATCAAATGTTATTTTGCGTATAAGGGATTTTATTTTTCTTCTAAGAGTGGGTGAGAGCATTGTATAATCCATTTTTGCATGGATCTAGGAGACGCACGGGAGTGAGGATTGGGTTTCCTTAGCACTGGGTCCCTTGGATCATTATCTACATCACCATTCTCGTCCTACAGTGGCCTACTTCGACCTATCATTATTGGGGTGAGTTGTTCGTCGTTATCACATGTTGCCACGTTTTCTATCTCGGTTGTTTTTACTATTTTCTTCTGCACTCCTTCATCATTTGTCTCATCCCTTTTCATTTTCTTCTACCATCGTCGATCATCGTTTTGCTTCTTGAATGACATGTCCTCTAACGTTTATTAACCTATCATTTGGCATTGTTCATTTGTATGTAGACTGAGTCACTAGGCTCACACGATTCTTCGATATTCGACATTGCGCATTCAGAAGCTTAGTATTATCTTTTGGGTATTTGGGCCTTATTTCCCATTGTCTCATTCACCTTTTACCCCTGGCCTTCATTACGGTCCGAGTTGTAAGACCACCCGGAGGCCACGAGATCTCGAGTTAGCTTTGACATATTTCATTTGGACAGGCTTTGTCTACTAGTTGAAGTACGGGATGTCGGTCGACCTCCGTTTCTTGAGGATATCCAGGAATCACATAATGTTTTCTCCATTCAGTCTCCTTGCCTCTAGTCCACTATCAGAGATAGATGATGCATAGAGTTGGGACTATCGAGGACACCTTTGCTTGCTGCTTTGACATGGTCATACTGGGACATACCCCATATCCTTGCATGATGACATCAGTTCGTGTAGGTACACATGCAGCCCATTTCATTGTGAGAGGTTTGGCATCAATGTTTAGACATACTCCACATTCAGCCTTGATTGTTCATATCGTATAGTACTTCCGGGGTTGGCCTGAGATCAAATTCATCCATATTCATTGACTCAGTAGGAGTGTACACTAGGGCATATCCCGTGCATTGTCATGTTCACATCTTTAGACGGATGATGGTCTTTGAGGATGCGTTTTCATAGCTGGTTCACCAGGGAAAACATATGTCAGATGTACATCCAAGGGCATTCCCTGTAACAGCTTTATGGACACTAGATGTTGTGAAAAATAGTGCATGATTCGTTATGGATGATTATATGTGATGTTTTCAGCTCTTTGATTTTCACTGCATGTGCAGTTACGGGATTCTGACATGGTATTAATATCTTAGACTGGAGCATTACCCCTTTTCTGACATGGTACTGATATCCTAGACTAGGGCATACCCCCCTTTTCTGACATGGTATTGATATTCTAAACTAGGGCATACCCCATTTCTTTTCACCTCTTGCCAATCCTTGATATTTTCGTATCGTCCTACAAGGGCATACCCCCTTCTTTCATCTTGATTTAAGTGTTTGATTTCTTGCTTATTCGAGTCATTTATCGACATTTCCTATACGTAATACTAGAGCATACCCCTTCTCCTTTTTGAGTTGTTTGCTCCCCTATTATTTTTACGGCTATCCGGCATCGTGTCCAAATTCACTTTCATTTTGACGGCTCTTCTACATCGTGTTCGGATTCCTTATTTTTCTGGCAGCTCTTTGAAATCGTGTCCGAATCCCCTATCTTTTCGGCGGCTCTCCGCCATTGTGCCCAAATCCCCTATTTTCTCGGAGGCTCTCCATCATCGTGTTCGGATCCCCTATCTTTTCGACGACTCTTGAGCATCGTGTTCGGATCTCCTATCTTCTTGGCGACTCTCCGGCTTTGTCATTGAATCCCCTATCTTTTTGGTGGTTCTCTAGCAACGTGTTCGAATCCCCTATCATTTTGACGGCTCTTCGGCATCATGTCCTGATTCCCTATCTTTTCGACGGCTTTTCGGCATCGTGTTTAGCCCCTATCTTTTCAGAGGCTCTTCGACATTGTGTCTAGATCCCTTATCTTTTCGGTGGCTTTCCAGCATTGTGTCTAGATCTCCTTTCTTTTCGAAGGCTCTCTAGCATTATGCTCGAATCCTCTATCTTTTTGGCGACTCTCTGACATCGTGCCCAAATCCCCTATCTTTTTGGTGACTCTCTGACATCGTGTCTGGATCCCTTATCTTTTCAACAGCTCTTTGGCATTGTGTTGAGATCCCCTATGTTTTCGACGATTCACCGGTATCGTGTCCTGATCCCCTATCATTTCGGCGGCTCTCCGACATCGTGTTTGGATTCCCTATTGTTTCGGTGCCTTTCCGGCATCGTGTTCGAATCCTATTTCTTTTCGGCGACTGTCCGACATTGTGTCTAGATCCCCTACCTTTTCGACGACTCTCTGGCATTATGTCCAGAACCCCTTTCTTTTTTACGGCTCTCCGACATCACGTTCGAATCCCCTATCTTTTCAGTGGCTCTTCAGCATCGTGTCCAGATCCCCTATCTTTTCGACAACTCTTCGGCATCGTGCCTAGATTCCTTTTTTTTTTTTTTTTTACGGCTCTTCGACATCGTGTCTAGATCTCTTATCTTTTCGACAGATCTCCGACATCGTGTCTGGATCCCCTATCTTTTCAACGGCTCTTTGACATCGTGTCCGAATCCCCTTTCTTTTCGACGGCTCTTCGATATTGTTTCCAGATCCCCTATCATTTCGGCAGCTCTCCAGTATCATGTTCGGATCCCCTTTATTTTCGATGGCTTTTCAGCATCGTGCTCGAATCTTTTTTTTTTTTCGGTGGCTCTCTGGCATCATGTCCGAATCCACTATCATTTCATCGGCTCTCCAGCATCGTGTCCGGATCTCCTATCTTTTCGACTACTCTCCGGTATCATGTTGGGATCCCCTATCTTTCCGGTGGCTCTCCAGCATCGTGTCCAGATCCTCTATCGTTTCAACGGCTTTCTGATATCGTGTCTGGATCCCCTATTGTTTCGACAAATTTTTGGCATCGTGTCCGAATCCTTTTTTTTTTCGATGGTTGTCCGACATCGTGTCTGGATCCCCTACCTTTTTGGTGGCTCTCCGGCATCGTGTCCAGATTCCCTTTCTTTTCGACGGCTCTCTGGCATTATGTTCGAATCCCTTATCTTTCCAGTGGCTCTTTGGCATTGTGTTCGGATCCCCTATCATTTCGACGGCTCTCCGGCATCGTGCCCGGATCCTCTTTTTTTTCGACAGCTCTCCGACATCTTGTCTGGATTCCCTATCTTTTCGACAGATCTCTGGCATCATGTCTGGATCTCCTATCTTTTCGACGGCTCTCTGGTATTGTGTCCGGATCCCCTTTCTTTTCGGCGGCTCTTCGGCATCGTGTCTAGATCCCTTTTATTTTCGATGGCTCTTCAGCATTGTGCCCGGATCCTTTTTCTTTTTGGTGGCTCTCCGACATTGTGTCCAGATCCACTATCGTTTCAGTGGCTCTTCGACATCATGTTCGGATCCCATATCATTTCAACGGCTCTCCGACATCGTGTCCGGATCCCCTATCTTTTCGACGGCTCCAGACATCGTGACTGGATCCTCTATCGTTTCAACGGCTCTCCAGCATCGTGTCCATATCCCTTATAGTTTCGGCTAATCTCCGTCATCGTGTCTAGATCCCTTATCTTTTATGTGGCTCTCCGGCATCGTGTTCGGATCCCCTATCGTTTCAACGGCTTTTCGACATCGTGTCTAGATCCCTTATCTTTTCGATGGCTCTCTGACATTGTGTCTGGATCCCCTATCATTTCGACAGCTCTCCAGCATCATGTCTGGATTTTTTATTTTTTATTTAATGCGGTTCTCTAGCATTGTGTTTGGATCCCCTATCATTTCGGTGACTCTTCGGCATCGTGTTTGGATCCCTTATCTTTTCGACGGCTCTCCGACATCGTGTCCGAATCCCCTATCTTTTCGGCGGCTCTGCGGCATCGTGCTTGAATCCCTTATCTTTTCGACGGCTTTCCAAAATCGTGCCCAGATCCCTTAGTCCTTAATCATTTCCAAAATTGTTGGCTTTTGATTTTTTCACTAGGAATCATTTCTATTCATTCCTCGCTTGCGCTTTGTGCTCATGAACCATTCATTCATTCACTCTAGTGAAGAGGGGCATATTTGTAGACCCTCAATTTTGTCCCTTGACACTTGCGTGTATCTTGGGGGTGTTGCCTACACCCAATTTTTGTATGTCACAGCCATGGAGCCCTTGTTGGGCTTAATCAGTTTTCGAAGCTCACGTGAGTTCACCTATGGTTCGATTTAGTGCGAGCATTTGGTCCATTATGAAATTCCGTCATGATAAATTCCTTGGTTCATATCATGCTATAGGGTAAAGGTTAAGGTCTCTAAAAAAGCTTCAGTTCAATTGGAGCTTGCTGAAGCCCAACCCGATTGGAGCACTCTAGATTGTTCTAGTCATTTCTTCCTCATCCGAGCTCAAAATTGCACACCATTTTTTTTTTTTGATTCCTTACTCTTCAAGGAATATTCTGTCAAAATTTGAGAATTTTTCTCAACCGGATCGACTGGTTTGCAGCTGGCTCAGTCGATTCATCAGGGTAGCTAGTTGAAGTTCACCCAAATTAGAGCACTATGGCCTGTTTTAGTCATTTCTTCCTCATCCGAACTCATAATTGTGCACCATTTTTTTTTTTTTTTGAATTCCTTACTCTTCAATGAACATTCTACAAAAATTTGAGAATTTTTATCAACCGGATCGATTGGTTTGTGGCCGGCTTAGCCGGTTCATTGGTGCAGCTTGCTAAAGCCCATCCAAATTGGAGTACTTTGGACTGTTTTAGTCATTTCTCCTCCATTCGAGCTTAGAATTGCACACTATTTTTTTTTTAGATTCCTTACTCTTCAAGGAACACTGTGTCAAAAATTGAGAATTTTTCTCAATCAGATCGACCATTTTTCGGGTTGATTTCAACCCATCCTAAATCCATGTGGATTCTTGGCAGGTAAGCAATGGTGGATTTATGAGGGACATCTGCCCACCTCATGACTGGGAGAAGATTTGAATAAGCTGGAGTTCTGAGGCTAATGGTGAGAGATTCCAAAGCTAAAAGGGAAAAAGAATGAGGTGGTGAAAATGTTGAGGAGGGAAGTTGATATAAAAGACATTTCAGAGAGAGTAAAGAGAAAAAATGTTTTTGAAATTCTAGGTGGGGAGACTCTGCTGGAGGACGACTGAATGTGTGAGGGAGATTCTTGGCATCTTTGAGGGCTCTGCATCTAGAGAGAGAAGGAAACAATTCATAGGGTTTTCTTTTGAGCATTTCAGAGAGAAACCATAACAGGAAAGCTAAGTAATCAGGTGGAGACTGCCCAGGTACCTTTTTAGCTATTTCCCATGCTTTATCTCATATTCGATTCCTGATGATTCTGTGATGGTTCTGGGCATTTATTTTGTTGATTGGTGTGGATGGAAAGGGCCACAAATTGTTGTGTTGAAATTGGTTCTTTGTCTATTTGCTATGTTCTTCATTCTGTTAATGTCATTGATCCTATCTGAAAATAATTTTCATGTGTCCATCTTCGGATTTTATGGTAGAAATCGCGCCTTGTTTTTTTTATTCAAATCGTATTTTGAATCATTCCCCTGTTTTATCCCATGGATTAGCACTTGAAATGAGTCTATTCACATTAATTAATTATTTTTCTGCTCATCATTCCTCTAAGTCTATTATGTTTTCACCTATGTTCTATGTCTCTTTTCTCGTATGTTGTTCGAGTCTTTGTGTATTTGGGCATTGTTTCGAGGGAATGCCAAAAGTGTTGGTCTGAGGGATGGGTGTGCAGCAATCCCAGCGTACTTAGTGTGTTTCTGTGGGTTGACGAGGAAGGTTGAGTGACTTTTGAATTCAATTAAAGGTGTAGATACGTTTGCAGCTTCACCTGCAATGAAGAAACCCGGATCAAGGCCATTGTTGGCCGCTTGGATAGGATTTGAATCCTTTCCTTTTCAATAGTGCACACCTCACCCTCACACAACCCGTACCTCCCTTACAACCCACAACTCCATGGCCACCACATACAGCTCGTACCTCCCTCACAGCACACACACAACCCATAGGTAGTCCACACGCACCCCATGGCCACCATGGCCACCACATGTAGCTCGTGCCTCCCTCACAGCACACACACAGCTCATAGGTAGTCCACACGCACCCCATGGCCCACCATATGCAACTTGCACCTCCCTCACAGCTCACACACGGCCACTACACCACCACATGCAACCTGCACCTCTCTTTCATGCACTCACAAAGCCCACACAGCTTACCCATGCAGCCCACGGTTCACCCATGCACACCTCACCCTCACACCTCACAACTCACCCATGGCCTTCACGGGTCATCTAAAGCCACCCCATGTAGCCCGCATCTCACCACAGCTCACCCATGGCCTCTTCACCACCACCATGCACCCACGACCACCCTTAAGGCCACCATATAATTGATCTTTGGCAGCTGAAAATTTTTTTATAGAGAATTATGAAATTTGTGGCTGTTAGTGGATAAAATTCAAGTGGAAAATATGCTAATTCTTAGTCGAAAATTAATGGAATTGAAATTGCTAAATTTTAGCCACGTAATGAAGTTTCATGACTACATTTTGGTGGCCGTTTGGTGAAGATTAAAGGTTACATGTATAGGGTTGGGTCATGGCTGAAAATTCTCTTAATTCAAGTAGAAATACGACTAAATTTTAGTAAATTTTGTGATTTAATCGCATATGTTGTGTGCTTGTGCTTATTGATCACCCTTTTCCATAGGGCATGGCTAGGGACCTCAGGTACGCATCATTGTTCTAATTGTCGATTTCCTATGCATGTCGAAAACCAACTAGAATTGTATGAGTCTTGTCATCTATGTTGCCTGGTGGAGAATTGACTGATCATTGACCCATATGCTCCAATGTACCCAATTCACTAGTAGAGATCGGATCCCGGGCCTAAAGGGGTGCTACCTCGCATAAGGTACCTTCCTAATAGGTAACCTGATCCCCGGACCCAGAAATCGAGTTTTGCATACCGTTTTTTCTTAACTAGAGTCATTAAGGGGTTTTTGTTCTTACTTAATTTTCTCAATTTCAAAAACAAAAATAAAAAGTAAGTGGCGACTCCAAACAAAATTGTTCCTCATCGGGGACGAATTTTCCAAGACTCGTAAACCACATTTTTTCTCCACACATTTTTTTTAATCGTGAGTCGCGCTGGTCAGTGGATCGGAGGAGGGTCTCCAAGCTAGTGATTGGAAAAATGTTTCAGATGATGCAAAAGAGAAAGTATGGGCCTTTGTTTTTATATGTTGTATTTCTCACTATATGATATGTCATTTCATTGTTATCATATTTTGTGACTAACGTTTGAATCATTTGTAGGAAAAACTTGAATTAGATGAAGATTGAAAAGATTAAATATTTGGTATAGTCTCAAATAAATATAGAAGCTATAAAAATAGGATGAAAGCAAAATATTATAACTGTTGGCATACAGATGGGGAGAGGTTGAAGCATAAACCGCCATTTGTCTCTAATGCTGATTGGAAGTGGCTTGTCCAGTTTTGGAGCTCAAAAAAGGCACAGGTAATTAAAATGTTCATATAATACAATGTTAAATTGAACGTCAATATATTATGTAATGTATTTTTTTTTAAATACAAGCCCTCTCTAAAAGGAACAAGGAAAATAGAGCTAAACAGAAAATTGATCATACTTCAGGATCTAAGAATTTTGCACAATTTCTCTATGAATAGGTTAGCAAATTTTTTTTAATAATATATTGTGTTCATCATGACAAGTTTATTATAATGTAATAATTGAGGATGATAGGGCCAATTGAGGGATGATGGAATACAACCTAATTGGATAGAGATGTTTAAGCTTATGAATACATGTAAGAATGGAACACTTGTTGATGAAGCGTCTTGTGAAAGTATGGTGAATCATTAGTTATCTTCTAATAATTATTATAGAATGAGAATTTATGGTACATTTTTATTATACGTTTTAACAATTAATATTCCATAATATTCTTTGTAGGCTAAGTTTGATGAGCTTTTGGCCGTTCAAATACAATCACACACCAAGGAGTCTTCAACATACACCTTATCCATAGTTGTGCCATCCACTCCACTATTGGTGGATGACATATACACACTGATAATGAGCTCAAAGAGACATGGTCATGTATGTGCACTACTACAAAAATTACAAATAATGAAACTTAATTCTATGATGTTTTTAAAAAGTGTCAATGAATTAAATAAAACGATCGCACTTTTTTTAAGTGTCATTGTTGAACCAGATATTATGAAAATTGTAACAAGTGTCATTATCTCCTATACTATACCATATATATATATATATATATATATAGAGAGAGAGAGAGAGAGAGAAAGAAAGAAAAAAAGAAAGAAAGGAAGAAAGAGAGACCCATGTTTCCCTATTTTTCAAACACCTTGTCGTATTTGAAAAACCTAGCTTGTATAGGAAAGAAAAACCCAAAACCATCCATGACCTTCAAACCTTCAACCATTAGGAAACTTGTCGGAGACCACCAACAATAAATCGATAACCTTACTGGCTAGCTACCAACTGGAAGCCTTACCAACAACTGTTAGGAATGCCCTATCGAAGACACCCAAAAGTACTTCACCTATCTTTTAGGCCACTGTATTATGTAACTTTCGCATTAGGTAAAGAGCAATAAAGAAATAGAAAAATGATTAGTTTTATGTATTTTCAAAACTTGAACTTTGTCTAGTTTATTATAGTTTATTGATACGCTACTCTACTATTGAAATCCCTATATTTCTTTTGAAAAGGTTGATTTTTTTTTTCATTTTGATATGATTTGGAAATAGGTTTGTGTTTAGATCTGTGCAAAAAAGCTTAGTGGGTGGAAATTGTGAAGAAAGGGAAGCCTTTACTGCAAGTATTGGTGGTGGGGTAGTGTCTTTATTTTATCATAATCTTAGGGTTTTCATTGGTTTCTCAAAAATGAAAGTATTCTAGTGTTTTTGCATTTTTTTGGGTATGTGTTTGGTTGTGGGAAGTAGACAACCAACTAGATTTGCAAAAAAAAATTGTTTCAAATTAGAGGCTTTGAATGTCTTGGGATTTTAAATGAGTTTAGTGTTTGTCCAAGTGTGTGCAAGTTTAGCTTTGGTAAGATTTCGGGAGATGGTGGTGAGTACCATTTATAAAGGCTTTGGTGAAATGGGATAATGGGCAACTTAATTCCTATTGATGATTTGGAGTGGAGTGCTTTGGTAGGAAATTGGGATAATGGATTTGGAGTGGAGTGATCTCTGCAAATTAATTTTGTATTTGACTTTTGATAATAAAATCTAGTTATGATAGATTATTAGACAAACCAATCTTTAGTTTTTATAAAAAAAAAATTAAAAAACATTTTATTTTATTTTAATAATAAAGGATATGGAGTATTCTTGTATAATAGAAAATTTAATAATATCTATATAAACGTAGTATTTTTAAATTTTTCATTATTAAATAGTAGAATTAATTTCAATAGTTAATCAGTAAATTGATTATCCTCAAACTTTAAGAATTTATAGAAGACAAATATTATAAGCTATATAATAAATTAATAATGAATCAAGTAATTATTTTTATTTATTTGGTTTAGGCATTTGAATGTACCATCATTAAAATTTCATACTTTTATTAGTTTTTAATAACAATGAGATAAAAAAGAAATAATGTAAATTTAAGTGTAATAATTTTAATTTTTTTAATATTCATCATTTTATTAAATAGAAGACAAAAGATCCCAGTTATAAAAAAAAATTAATTTTTTTGGACAATAGAATATTCAAACCTGATTTAGGCCTTAGGACCATGACATTGCATAAAGTTAAAACATTGACAAAATTGACAAACTTAAATTTATGGTAAAAAAAAAAAAAATTGTCCCAAAATATTTTAAAATATTAAAATTTTAATTTATGATTTGAAAAGTAATGACTTTTCATTCATCCAAATTTATTGAATTAGTGTAAGTACCAGGTAATAGGAGGAGTAATGAAGCAATTACTTGACCTTGAGTAGATGAAGTATTTTGATGGGTGCTCATAAATTCTTTCAATTTTTTAACCTTGCTTATTTGTATGACATTATTGATTCTTTGACCTTGTTTTTCCTATAGCATCATATTTATCTTTACACTTAGGGGTCTCCAACGGGCGGGCCGGGCCGGGCCGAGCCGTAAATAAGAGGCCCGCGGCCCAGCTCGGGCCGGGCCTATGGGCCCGTTGACCAGTCAACGGGCCGGGCCAGGCCGGGCCATGCAAGAATGGTAGGCCCGCGGCCCGGCCTATGAGCCCGCGGGTTGGCGGGCTGGTGGGCGGGCCGGGCCGGCGAGCTTTTTTATTAAAGCCAAAATGAAACAAGGGAAGGGAGAGGGGGGGATTCAAACCCCTTCCCTCATGGTTAAATCTTGAGGCTTTAACCAACTAAGCTACATACTTTTTATGTTTATTAATGGACTTAGTTATATGTATATAAAAATAAAGTATATTATTTTTAAAAAAAAAATTAAAGGCTCCAACGGTCACATGACCGTTGGAGGCTTAGTTCCATCCCATTATTCCCATATGACCGTTGGAGCTAAGCCTCCAACGGTCACATGTCATTTTTTTTTTTTTTTTAAACCTTCCTATAAATACATCTTCTTCCTTTTCATTTTTTCATCAAATTCTCTCTATTTCTCTCTCTATTTCTCTCACATTCTACAATATTTCAAATTCTTTTATTTTTCCATCAAATTATACAATATTGTTGGTGGTGCAAAACAAGCATTGGTGGCTCCAAGAGTTCAAATTTGCTAGGAATTTCTGCATTGGTTCTCTAATTGAGTAACATACTTCACCCCTACTACTTTATTTTTTTGTTACATTTTTTTTTATATTTATTACTTTATTATTTTTGGCATAATATTTTATCAATAATTATAATATGACAAGTGCTTCTTCATCTAGTCCATGTGATGAAATATCATCAAACAAAAAATTTACTTCAAATATATGAAATTTTTTTTATAGAATAGAAATAATTTTAGAAAATAATAAAAAAGAAATAAAAGCAAAATGTAAAATTTGTAATAAATTTCTTACTGGTGGCTCAAATGCAGGCACAAGTCATTTAAAAAGACATCATGAAAATTGTAAAACTAAAAATAATGTAGATATTAGAATTAATATGCAATTAGGTAAAAATGAAAGTGAAAATTTAAAAACATTTTCTTATGATGAATCTAACTGTCGTGAAGAAATGATTGATTATATAATAAGAGCAAAACAACCTTTCAACATGATGGAAACTCATGATTTTGTAGGAACAATTCAACGAGGTATTAATCCTCAATTTAAAGGTTGGTCTGGAAATACAGTTAAAAGAGATATTATGAAAAAAAAAATTACACAAAAAGAAATTTAAAATTTTTTTTTTGCAAATTTTGAAGGAAATATTTGTTTAACATCTGATATTTGGACATCTTTAACTCACACTGGTTTTTTATGTATAACTGCTCACTACATTGATAATGAATGGAAATTAAATAAAAGAATAATTTCATTTAAATTAATAAATGCTCCACATAGTGGTAAAAATATAGCATCTTTAATAAATGATGAAATTATAGATTTAGGCATTTGTGATAAAATATTGACAATAACATTAGATAATGCTGCTAATAATGATGCAGCAATACATAGACTAAAACTATATTGACAAGTAAAAGAAGATCATGCTAAAATATTTCATGTGCGTTGTTGTGCACATATTTTAAATTTAATTGTAAAGGATGGATTAAAAAATGTTGATAGTACATTGGAAAAAATTAGAGGCATTGCATATAGTATTAATAGTTCTCAAGCAAAACATGAATTATTTTTTCATTGTTGCAAAATGTTAAATATGAAAAGAAAAAATATAAATTTGGATATGGCCATTAGATGGAATTCCACATATAAACTTTTACAAAATATTACAAAATATAGAAAAGTAGTCGAATTATATGAAATACAATTAATTAATAATGATTGTGAAGCAGATATTTATGCATTAAATGATTATGATTGGCATATTGCGGATCTTTTAAGAGATCTTTTTGAAATTTTTGATACTTCAACAAACATTTTTGTGGTGTATATTATCCAACTTCAAATCGAGTTATTACGCAAATAACTAATATTTTTCTTGTATTTCAAAAATATTTAAGTTTTGAAATATTTAATGATACAATATTTGCAATGATAGAAAAATTTAGAAAATATTGGGGAGAAATACCTTTAATTTTTTATATTGCTTTAATTGTGGACCCTAGATTGAAATTTGAAGCTTTGGATGAATGGTTAAAAGTTATTTATTTTAATGACCAAATAAAAATTGAAGAAATTAAAAATGAAATAAATTCATTATTATATAATTTATATAACTATTATAAAGAAAAATATGGTAATGATATTAATACTATTAAATTACCACCTACATCTACAAACTCCTCATCTTTTTATAAAGGAGCTCTAGAAATGTTGAAAAGTCGAAAAAAGACAACAAATAGTTCTCCAAATAATACATCTGATTTAGATAAATATCTTAATACTGATACAATTTTATTTGAAGATCAAGAAGATTTTGATATTTTAATATGGTGGAAATCACATCAACACAAATATCCTGTGCTTTCTATAATTGCTCGTGATGTACTAACAATTCCTGTGAATACAGTTGCATCAGAAGCCGCTTTTAGTGCAGGTGGAAGAGTAGTTAGTAAAAAACGATGCAACTTAGCGCCAAATGTTATTGAAGCAGGGATATGTGTGAAAGATTGGGAAATAGCAGATAAAAGGATGTATGATTCCATTCGAGAAACAGAGATGCTTGCCGATATGGAATCTTTAAAATTATCAAGATCTTCATGGATGCATGATAGTTCGCCATCACCGCCAGAAAATAATGACTAAATGTATATTGTATTTTTATTTTTATTTTTTGTGGTTGAAAAATACAGATGATTGACAAATAAATAGGTGTCAACCTAGTTAGGATGTATTTATTTTGTAGTGATGTAAACTTTTCCCACATTTTCAAATGTAATTATACATTCAATGAATAAAATTTTGAAATGAATATTTTTTTTAATAATTTTTATTTTTGTAATTTTTTTTTAAAGGGCGGGCCTACGGGCGGGCTGGCGGGCCGGGCCTACGGGCGGGCTGGCGGGCCCGGCCCGGCCTGCCCGTCCAAAAACGGGCTCGGGCTATGCAGGCTTAGGCCGGGCCTAAAGCGAGCCATGGGCCGCGGGCTTTTTGGAGACCCTTATTTACACTACTAAATTAGATACCACAATATACTCAATAAGTATTTAATTACAGGAAAATTTTAGAGTATTGGTATTTTCTCAAAATATTTTATATTCTCTTGCTATTGATGTTAGTTTCTTTGGAAGTCTTTTTAATATCTACCTCTAAATTGTATCAAATTCTTTTTTATACATGTAGATGTTGGGTTGGTTTACTGGAAAGAACTTTAAACCACTATGCTAATGTCAGGTGAGGATATTGCTCTATTTCCTTCAAGTTCAACATATATTTTACTTAAATGATGATATTAAATAGTAGGTATAGTTTTAGTTTCACATTTTAAACTATTTCTTTTAATTAACTTATGTTTTTTCAAGATCTATACCTATTTTTTGTAATAATTAATTAGTTTGAATTTTGAGTGATAGAAATTCCTACCTCGTAAGAAATATTCAAATTCTAGAAGAATTATCAACTCTTGATTAAATAGTTAAGTTAACTAAAATTAGGTATTTTACTAAGTGAGAGAAATTCTTATATGTGGGTGTATTTATCACTATTAAACATTATAGGATCTACAAGGTACTTGATAAGTTGGGATATCTAGGGTTGAGACATGTAGAGCTGGAAATAAGAAAAATGGATCAGGTATGATTGAAGCAGGAATTGATATTTGAGAAGTGAGAATTAATTAAGAGGTTTTTAAGAATTAGACTTGCTTCTTCCTAATGAAATCATGGCTTTTACTTTCATAACCATTCTATTTTTCTTGGTATTCATGTGAGAATGCTGACTAAAGGGAAAACTAAAATAGTGTACATGTCCCTTCCACAAATTTTTAAGCTAAACTGTTTTGCAATTTTCTACACCAGTGATAGCTTAATTTTATGTCATTTTCTTGAACTTTTAGATCCTTGGGAATTAGAAAACATAAATTCCAAATGATTCATTATAATAATTCTTGAGCTCTACTTCTCATAATATAACTAAAAGTTCTATATTTAGAGTTTTCTTTAATACTAGAACATTTCTCATTTTCATGGATCCAATAAAAATAGGACACCTAAGCTTTTATGTTGGTTGCCAACAAAATACAGAACAAGATTGGCCTTTTTCAACTAATTGTTGTTGCATCATATTTCTAGTACTTCATGAAAATAAGTTGTACCTCCAATTAGGATCCTACTTATATGGTTTATCTCTAGCCACCATGAAGCATCCAATGTTAGCACATATGTCCACAACTCATCCATTAGTGCTACTTTCCTAAAGTATGTACAGTCCTTATGGCCTAGCCTTGGATAGTCTTTAGTATTGTTTTTCTTTGTAGAAACTTCAATTTTTTTATGGATGTTCCTTATTCTAGCCTCTCTAGAACCTTCATCATTACGAATTCTGGCACTTACAAGTCATTAACTCTGATTTCTTTTTCTTTGTTAGCTTCATGAATTCTAACATTGTCACATATATATGCACATCAACTTATCAAAAACATATGCACATCAACCAATCTAAGAAGAAAGAAAATTGGAATTCAGTGAAAAATTGCAAATATTTGGCATTCTTTGTGCACAGCAAACACGTTAAAAACAAATAAAAAATGCAATTGGGCAGTCCTTATATGAAATTTCTTGCTCAGCATTGTTGGTCTTTTAGTTTGCAAATGATACTGCAAATTCTACAAGAGGGATCATATATATCAATTCAATAGCCATCTTTGCTCCCAACTTTAAAGCATACAACATTAACTTCAGGTAATGAATTCTAAACATGTAGGGAACTTACACAACATTCCAAGTTGATTTTTTTTATTATTATTATTTAGACTAACCCTATTGATGATATTTTGTTGTGATTCCTGGTAAAGAATACTACTCCTCCAGAATCACCTAGTAATGTTGGAGGGTAGAGGGGTGCTTAGAGTTGCAAATGATCAAGCAGTATTCTATGGTTGTTGATTTTATGGAGCTCAAGGCACGAACGGTTCATGATGATCGAGGGAAGCATTATTTTAGAGAATGTTTCCTACAAGGATCCATTGATTTTATCTTAAGAAATACTAGATTCCTCTACGAGGTAAACCCTTTCAACTGTCCTCCAAAAGAGGATATTAACCTCCTATCTGCTTTTGATAAACTAAATGTTTCTCAAAAATCATACTGAATCACTAAATATAAATGGTATAATACAATGAAGAATATCATAATCTAATGTAATGGCGAATTATAAGCCAAATGGTGAGTGTTTTAAAGAAATTTTAGTGTGTTTTGTGTATGTTTGATTCATTGAATTGCTCTAATTTGCAAAATTCTGGTTTTTTCCTAGAAAAATCTAGTGGTAATCATAATTTTTAAGGCGAGAATAGTAAAAAAAAAAATATGGAAAGTTTGGAAACTTATGTTTATAGGTTTTGGATTAGTGGTTGCAAGATTCTAGTACTTTCTTTCCCTTAGTGATCAAACGCTATTCCTAATTTGACTTTTGGAAAGAAAAGAAAGAAAATGAAGGTAGTGTGTCACATGGTTTAACATACCACATTGGTCAATCGTGATATCTTGATGGTAGAAAATGGAATTTGGAGTGCATTGTGGGATATTTCAATTCAAGCAACTGTTTTTTCTTCTTCTTCTTTTTTTTTTTTTTTGTCATTTCTTTTAGTGAGCAACTGTTGCATCACATTAATGTGTGGATCCTTGTGCGTAGAGACATCTTTTCATTGTACTACTTTTTTTTTTTTTTTTTTGTTCTTTGGAATATAGGTAGTGTGTTAATTTTTAATCTATAGGCATCTTTAAGGAATTTTAGAATATAGTTATCTTGTGAATAAAGGTAAATATGTCAATTTTTATTTTTTATTTTTTTAATTCACCTCTCTTTAAACATGAATTGAATAACTTTATATGGGTGAGCTACATAACAATCTCTTTTAATTTTTAAGGCATCTTAGAATATAGCTATTTTGTGAAAAGGTAGATCTATCAATGTTTATTTTTATTTTTTTTAATTAACATCTTTTGCTTTATATTACTCTAATGTTATTGATAACCTCTCTGAAGCAAGAGCCTAATGAAGAAGACTTTGATGGGTGATGATGCCAATGATAAGGTAAATGAAGATTTAATTTTCTTCACTATCAACATAGTATAAATCATTATAAAATGGATCTTTTCAATAATTAAGAGAACTAAGACATATTCATATGGTTGTACACTTAATAATTGAGGTAATTATCTTACTTAGTAGTAGTATTTTTTAACACTAATAATTTATTTACTCTAGTAAAAATTCTTACCTTTGACCTAATAAGAAAAATATTAGTATGTTTGTTTTATTGCTTTACTTGAACAAAAGCTAATTAACATGCTGGATTATTTCCTATTCTTATATCCTTTTTGTTTCAATTATATTGGTTGTTATATGTATAATTAAAAGTTATATATATATATATATAGCTTGCAAAGGAAATTGGCTTACAATAAGAGAAATCATTACAATGAAGCGATGCTGAAAATCATGAAGATGATATCATTTAAATCATTAGGAGGTTGAACTAGGCTTTTGTTGATGATGGTTTCTTTTTGTAGTCATTGCACCGATATTTGTTCTTATATTGGATTTAAAAATTCTCATTGAAATATTTTGATCTAATGAACAAATTTATAATTTGTATACGAGTAATTATACTAATTATTCAAACTAAGTCACTGTATATTAATATTTGGAGATATTTTAATTTGTACAATTCAATTTAATTTTATGATTTATAATTTCTTTTGCTTTTATCTAATTATATAAGAAATTCATTATTTTAAAAACATAATAGCAATATTATTATTAAAATAAAATGCTTAAAGATGACGTTTCTATTAAGTGCCATTATTAACATAAAACAAAGATGACACTTTTAAAAGTGTCATTGAAAAAATAATCCAAAGATGACGTCCGCATGAGTGTCAACAATGACAATTTTATAAAAATTATTTCAGTAAAAATACTCAAAGATGATGCATTTATAAGTGTCATCATTAACATTATTCAAATATGACACTTCTTTAAGTGTCATTGAAAGTATAAATCAAATATGGCGCTTCCTAGAAGCGTCATTATTGACTAAAACATATAATGACATGGGAGAAGATGATGCTTTAGAGAAGTGTCATCTTATACTTTTCTTGACACTTAAAAAGCGTCATTGATTCCCTTTTTTCTTGCAGTGGTGGTCTAGGGTTTGGTCCAACTCCCTCATCTGTCTTCGGAGCCACAAGTAGAAGAGAGACAAATGTGGCCCTTGCATCAAAGCTCAAGGATACATAGGAAGAATTGATGCATTTCAAACAAATGCATCGAGAACATGAAGAAAGTATGCAAAAGAAAATTCAGCAGCAACAAGAACAAATAAAGTTGATGCGACAACAAATGCAACAAATGATACAACAATGGTTGCATTATTAGCAAGGGCAATGTGGTTGACAAATGACAATGTCTCTCTTCCAATTTCAGCAAATGTTTTTTTTTTTTTTTTTTTTTAGCTTTTTTGGTTTGGGATAGAGGAAGTTTCAATGACATTTTTGATACTTTCTGCAATGGTTTAAGCTTTGACATGAAACTTTTTTGTTCATTATTAATGTTCTATTTAGATTCTATCATAACCAACTGACTTTTTAAGCCCCTGCTGCATTGCCCACTTATTGTTTCTACTTTATTATTTTTCACACTTACTCATGGTTTAGAATGATGAGTTTTTGCCCACTATAATCGCTCCTCGTATGCAGGTTGTCAAAGCCAACATAGGTACTTTTAATCTATCATATTTAATACAAATGTAACATTCTACAAAATTTGAATGATACTAACTGTACTGTGTCATCAGGTTGAGATGCCTAGATTAATGAATCCTTATTATCTACGGGTCATGGAAGCTTTAGTCTAAGTTCAAGCATTGGGGATAGTGCTAAGGTTAGAAAATTTATGTAAGTAGATATAGTAGTTAATTATCTGTACTATGTTTACTTGTTATAGAATAACAATGAAGAACCCTTGTGCAAAAATGCTCAGTTGTGATTTCATTGAAGTTGCCAAGCTCCAACACAGTCTAGTTGCAATCCAAGTTTGCCCAGATTCTGGTATTTGTTTCTGTTTTCTGATTTTCTCTGCAAGTTGTCTATTTTTCAAGAGAGTTAGTCTGAGTTTTATTAATTTATCTGCTTTTCAATCAATATATCCTTCCAAATCTTGTTGGGAAAGAGAACCCTTCAAATTAGAAAGAGAACCCTTCAAGTTGTCTCCAACTTCATACTTGTAATTCAAGTAAATTTTGTCAGTCCAATATGTGAAGCAAATTCAGGAGGAAAGGCTCTGAAGAGGGTGGCAAAGCATTCTTCCAAACAGGTTCCTGGGACTACTGTTGTTTTATTCGTAGCCCAGAGGAAAATCACCTCTAGAAGACGTTTTTGTTGTCACCTAGTAGGATTGATTTGAATTGTAATGGTGAATCCCTTTAATTTTTTGAAGTAAATTACTGAGTTATGTCAATTGTGGAGGTCCTGAATTAGAGCTGAAGCCAAGTCTTTATCTTGATGAAAATCAGACTGGATTAAGAGATGTTGAAAGAACTAGTAGTAATGCTATTAACTAAAAAATATATTTTCAATTCATAAGCCAATTACGTTCTCATTCATTCAGGTACTAATTTTCACATATTTTTTGTTCAACAGAAACATCGGGGATATGCACCTCACTTCCTCTATTAGACAATCATTTTACGCTTCAAATCACAACTTGGTTAGTATCCCTACTTCAATAACTTCACTACTTTGATCATTCTACTTGAAGATGCACAAAAACAATTCAACTTGTTTATTGATACTTTCAGGTTCATCTTCAGTGAAAAAAGAAAAAAAAAATGGACTATTTTCTTGAGAAATACATACCATCAACTCTGCAGTCCTGCCAAGGGACTCCATCTTCAATTGATAGGCCAAGGCATTCTGTAAGGAGCTATAAGCCGAATCCCAAGTATTTGGGATGAGCTTGTACGTAAGAGATCATTGCATGCAGCATGCATGCAACGTAGGCAGTGGGTCTTGTGGGTCTTGCACGTGAAGAATAATGGAGGGATTGGGTCGTGCAGTTGCTCGATGCATTTGTTTGAAATGCATCAATTCTTCCTATGTATCCTTGAGCTTTGATGCAAGGGCCACATTTGTCTCTCTTCTACTTGTGGCTCCGAAGACAGATGAGGGAGTTGGACCAAACCCTAGACCACCACTACAAGAAAACAGGGAATCAATGACGCTTTTTAAGTGTCAAAAAAAGTATAAGATGACACTTCTCTAAAGCATCATCTTCTCCCATGTCATTATATGTTTTAGTCAATAATGACGCTTCTAGGAAGCGCCATATTTGATTTATACTTTCAATAACACTTAAAGAAGTGTCATCTTTGAATAATGTTAATGATGACACTTATAAATGCGTCATCTTTGAGTATTTTTACTGAAATAATTTTTATAAAATTGTCATTGTTGACACTCATGCGGACGTCATATTTGGATTATTTTTTCAATGACACTTTTAAAAGTGTCATTTTTGTTTTATGTTAATAATGACACTTAATAGAAACGTCATCTTTAAGCATTTTATTTTAATAATAATATTGCTATTATGTTTTTTAAATAATGAATTTCTTATATAATTAGATAAAAGCAAAAGCAATTATAAATCATAAAATTAAATTGAATTGTACAAATTAAAATATCTCTAAATATTAATATACGGTGGCTTAGTTTGAATAATTAGTATAATTACTCGTATACAAATTATAAATTTGTTCATTAGATCAAAATATTTCAATGAGAATTTTTAAATCCAATATAAGAACAAATATCGGTGCAATGACTACAAAAAGAAACCATCATCAACAAAAGCCTAGTTCAACCTCCTAATGATTTAAATGATATCATCTTCATGATTTTCAGCATCGCTTCATTGTCCAATTTCCTTTGCAAGCTATAAATATATATAACTTTTAATTATACATATAACAACCAATATAATTGAAACAAAAAGGATATAAGAATAGGAAATAATCCAGCATGTTAATTAGCTTTTGTTCAAGTAAAGCAATAAAACAAACATACTAATATTTTTCTTATTAGGTCAAAGGTAAGAATTTTTACTAGAGTAAATAAATTATTAGTGTTAAAAAATTCTGCTACTAAGTAAGATAATTACCTCAATTATTAAGTGTACAACCACATGAATATGTCTTAGTTCTCTTAATTATTGAAAAGATCCATTTTATAATGATTTATACTATGTTGATAGTGAAGAAAATTAAATCTTCATTTACCTTATCATTGGCATCATCGCCCATCAAAGTCTTCTTAATTAGGCTCTTGCTTCAGAGAGGTTATCAATAACATTAGAGTAATATAAAGCAAAAGATGTTAATTAAAAATAAATAAATAAATAAACATTGATAGATCTACCTTTTCACAAAATAGCTATATTCTAAGATGCCTTAAAAATTAAAAGAGATTGTTATGTAGCTCACCCATATAAAGTTATTCAATTCATGTTTAAAGAGAGGTGAATTAAAAAAATAAAAAATAAAAATTGACATATTTACCTTTATTCACAAGATAACTATATTCTAAAATTCCTTAAAGATGCCTAAAGATTAAAAATTAACACACTACCTATATTCCAAAGAACAAAAAAAGAAGAAGTTGTCAATGAAAAGATGTCTCTACACACAAGGATCCACACATTAATGTGATGCAATAGTTGCTCACTAAAAGAAATGACAAAAAAGAAAAAAAGAAAAAAAAAAAGAAAAAGAAAAAACAGTTGCTTGAACTGAAATATCCCACAATGCACTCCAAATTCCATTTTCTACCATCAAGATATCATGATTGACCAATGTGGTATGTTAAACCATGTGACACACTACCTTCATTTTCTTTCTTTTCTTTCTAAAAGTCAAATTAGGAATAGCGTTTGATCACTAAGGGAAAGAAAGTACTAGAATCTTGCATCCACTAATCCAAAACCTATAAACATAAGTTTCCAAACTTTCCATAATTTTTTTTTTACTATTCTTGCCTTAAAAATTATGATTACCACTAGAGTTTTTTAGGAAAAAACCAGAATTTTGCAAATTAGAGCAATTCAATGAATCAAGCATACACAAAACACACTAAAATTTCTTTAAAACACTTACCATTTGGCTTATAATTCGCCATTACATTAGATTATGATATTCTTCATTGTATTAGACCATTTATATTTAGTGATTTAGTATGATTTTTGAGAAACATTTAGTTTATCAAAAGCAGATAGGAGGTTAATATCCTCTTTTGGAGGACAGTTGAAAGGGTTTACCTCATTGAGGAATCTAGTATTTCTTAAGATAAAATCAATGGATCCTTGTAGGAAACATTCTCTGAAATAATGCTTCCCTCGATCATCATGAACCGTTCGTGCTTGAGCTCCATAAAATCAACAACCATAGAATACTACTTGATCATTTGCAACTCTAAGCACCCCTCTACCCTCCAACATTACTAGGTGATTCTAGAGGAGTAGTATTCTTTACCAGGAATCACAACAAAATATCATCAATAGGGTTAGTCTAAATAATAATAATAATAAAAATCAACTTGGAATTCATGCAGTTATGTTTGGTTTTTACGTGTATTTGCAGGTGTTGTTTACGTGTCCAGTTATTCGTTTCTAGCTTCCTTTCATTTCGGTTTGCTTGCTTGTATGTGGCCTTGCTTATTTAAAGCAGCCATCAGTTGTTAAGGGGAGGTCAAGAAGTCATTTGTTATTCAAAGCTTGTGGTACTGTCTCACCCGAAGAGAAACTATTTATTTATTCTTGTATTAACTGTGTTGGGACCTATCATTGGTATCAGAGCCAAGTTAGCTTATGGGAACCAATAAAGAGCGTATTGAGCAGTTGGAAGATGGGCTACACAGGATGGAACTCGGCATGGCCGATAGGCTTCGTCAGGTGGAAGAAAATCTCAACCGCCTCTCCGATGTCTTGCTTGCAAATCCGAAGAATCCCATCCTGGGCAGCATCACCAACCGAGAAGGCAATGGTGGGGGACGGTTGGTGGTATCTTCCAAAACAGCAAAGCTTGAATTTCCTCGATTTTCAGGAGATGATCCGACAGAGTGGTTCAATCGTGTGAACCAATTTTTTGAGTTCCAAAATACTCCTGAAGCCCAAAAAGTCTCTTTAGCCTCTTATCACTTGGAAGGAGAGGCCAACCAATGGTGGCAGTGGATTCACAGGACGTTCCAAGAAGAAGGACGAGTTCTCTCGTGGATGAATTTTGAAGACGAACTCTGGGCTCATTTTGGGCCTTCGGAGTGCGAAGATTTTGATGAAGCCCTTTCACGAATAAGGCAGGTGGGTTCTTTGCGTGATTACCAAAGGGAATTCGAGCGCTTGGGCAATCAAGTACAAGGATGGACGCAAAGAGCTCTTGTAGGAACTTTTATGGGTGGCTTAAGGCCGGACATCTCGGATGGTATACAGATGTTTAAGCCCCAGACATTAAAAGAAGCCATCAGTTTAGCAAGAATGAAGGATGATCAACTTGCTAGACAAAGGAGGTTTGGAAGGCTTGCACCACCAACGCGAGCTCCTCTAACTCTTCCCCCTACTCAACTAGCAACACCACCAGCCCCTGCCGCTTCTGTGCGGCGACTTTCTTGGGAAAAAATGCAGCGGAGACGAGCCCAAAACTTATGTTTCAATTGTAATGATCGTTTTACTACAGGACACAAATGTCTGGGACCACGAATACTCCTGTTGGAAGGTTACGAGGATAACGACGACCTGTTGTGTGACGAGGTCACCGAAGAACAGCCAGCTGGACAGAATCATGAAGGATCTCCTGGACCCGAAATTACACTACATGCATTAATGGGATGGACTGTGCCCAAAACCATGCGGATCGCTACTAGAATCGGTGCCCACGATGTTGTCGTTTTAATCGATAGCGGATCAACTCACAACTTCATTAGTGAGTGTATGGCCAATCTGCTGCGTCTACCAGTGGTGCTTACAAAAAGTTTCAAGGTTCGAGTGGCTAATGGAGAAAATCTAAGATGCCAAGGGAGGTTTGAAGAGGTACAAATCAATTTGCAGGGCACCATTTTTTCTTTAACCCTTTATTCCTTACCTCTCACAGGGTTGGACATAGTTTTGGGAATTCAATGGCTTGAGCTACTTGGTTCTGTGGTGTGTGATTGGAGGGAGTTAACCATGGAATTCATGTGGGAAAACCAGACCAAGAAATTGGTAGGCATCGATGGGCAACATATCCAAGCGGCATCAATCGAAGAGTTGACTAAAGAAATTCGTCCTAGCCATGCTCAATTTGCTCTATGCCTACAAGTTGCCCATACAGAACCACAACAAAATATTCATTCAAGCATGCGGGAGATATTGCAGGAATTCTCAGATTTGTTCATAGAGCCCTCGAGCTTACCACTAACACGGGAGGTTGACCATAGCATTGCCCTAAAGGAAGGCACCGAACCGATTAATGTTTGGCCTTACAGGTATGCACATTATCAGAAGAACAAGATCGAGAAGCAGGTCCAAGATATGTTGCAATCCAGGCTTGTGCGACCCAGCACTAGCCCCTTCTCATCACCTGTATTATTGGTAAAAAAGAAAGACGGGAATTGGCTCTTTTGCACAGATTATCACGCACTCAACGCCGCAACCATTAAAGATCTTTCCGATTCCCACCGTGGATGATATGTTGGATGAGCTCTACGGTGCTTCTTATTTTACCAAGCTTGATCTGCGAGCAGGATACCATCAGGTACGGGTTAAACCAAGTGATATCCATAAAACTGCTTTCTGAACACATAATGGACATTACAAATACTTGGTTATGCCATTCAGCTAATGTAATGCACCTTCCACATTCCAAGCTATCATGAACTCCATCTTTCGACGTCATCTTAGAAAATTCATATTAGTTTTCTTTGATGATATTTTAGTCTATAGTCCGGATTGGGATCAACATTTAGTGCATGTAAGGCAGACCTTCGAGATACTGAGGCAACACAGATTCTTTGTTAAAGCTAGCAAGTGTGCATTTGGACAACAAGAATTGGAGTACTTGGGGCATATCATCACTAGAAAGGGCGTGAAGGTGGATGAAAATAAAATTGCTGCTATGGTAGCTTGGCCTCGACCTACTAACATTTCGGAACTACGTGGGTTTCTAGGTTTAATAGGGTATTACCAGAAGTTCGTCAAAGATTACGGCATTATAGCTCGGCCTCTCACCAATCTTCTCAAAAAAGGCCAATTCGGATGGCACGGAGAAGCTGAAACCGCCTTTCTTGCTCTCAAATAGGCCATGACAACCACTCCTATATTAGCCATGCCAAACTTCAATGATGCTTTCACTATTGAAACAGACGCATCTGGGGAAGGAATTGGAGCAGTCCTGTCTCAACAAGGCAAACCAGTGGCCTACATGAGTCGAGCCCTCGGAGTGACCAAGAAATCTTGGTTGACGTACGCCAAAGAGATGCTGGCTATCGTCGAAGCCATACGCACCTGGCGGCCTTACCTTCTAGGCCAAAAATTCTATATTCAGACTGATCAACATAGCCTCAAATATCTTCTAGAGCAACAAATAGCAACTCCGGAGCAACAAGAATGGGTTGCTAAGCTTTTGGGCTATGATTACGAGTTTAAATACAAACCGGGCCGTGAGAACTCTACAACTGATGCTCTCTCTCGAAAACAGGGCAGTCCCATTCTCCACAATATTTTCTTTCCGCAGGTTAGCTTATGGGAGGAAATAAAAAAACCTGCAGACGAAGACTAGTACATTCAGTCGAAGGTTCGTATGGCCACGGAACAACCTGGAGGATCATATACATGGCACCAAGGGCTATTACTATACAAAGGAAGGGTCATTGTTCCAAACGTTGCCCCCTTACGGGCTAAACTGTTACACGAAATGCATGACACCAAGGTGGGGGGTCATTCGGGCGTCCTACGTACGTTCAAGAAGTTGGGGCAACAGTTCTATTGGCCTAGAATGCATAGATCAGTGCAAGACTACATCAAGGGATGTGCGGTCTGCCAGAAAATAAAAGCCGAGACTTTAGCTCCGGCTGGGCTTCTTCAACCGTTGCCAATCTCATGCCAAGTATGGGACGACATCACCTTTGACTTTATTGAGGGCCTACCGATTTCGCGAGGAAAGGACACCATCATGGTAGTGGTCGACAGACTTAGTAAGTCCGCTCATTTCCTTACTTTAAGTCATCCTTTTACTACAAAAACTGTAGCCGAAAAATTTGTGGAAGGCGTTTTCAAGCTTCACGGCATACCCAAATCAATTATTAGTGATCGGGACCCAATCTTCATCAGTAACTTTTGGAAGGAGTTTTTCACGATGTCGGGCTCCACACTACAGCTTAGCTCCGCATACCACCCGCAGACGGATGGTCAGACGGAAGTCATCAATCGCTGCGTCGAACAATATCTTCGGAGTTTTGTTCATCAGTGGCCACAGAGATGGAGCGGCTATTTACCTTGGGCGGAATACTGGTATAATACGACTTACCATATTTCAACAGGAATGACCCCTTTTCAGGCATTGTATGGAAGATTGTCGCCCCCCATTCCGCCGTACAAAGACAGACTCTCACCGATCCATGAAGTGGATCAGCAACTCCTAAATCGAGATGAACTGTTACGGCAACTAAAGGTCAACTTAGAACGATCGGTGAACAAAATGAAACAAATGGCAGATAGGAAGAGAAGAGACATTTCGTTCGAGGTCGGCGAACAGGTACTTTTGAAGTTACACCCATACCGCCAGCAAACGGTCTTCAAACGGGTCCATTAGAAACTAGCTAGCCGTTTTTATGGACCCTACCAGATTTTAGAAAAGATCGGACCGGTCGCATACAAATTACAGCTCCCCGTAGAGGCACGCGTTCACCCGGTGTTCCACGTGTCACTACTTAAGTGATACCAGGACAACGGGGGACTTGCTGAGACCTAGCCAGCCGAGATCCCACCTTTCACTGACAACGGAGTGGTTCTCTTGGAGCCTCAAGCTATTTTAGACTATCGCTGGATCAAGCAAGGAACCCAGCTTGTCGAAGAAGGCTTGGTGCGCTAGAAGCATCTTCCAGCAGAAGAAGCAACGTGGGAACCAACAAACACGCTCTAGGAGATGTTCCCAAATCTGGACCTTGAGGACAAGGATCCACTTGATGGGGGAGGTATTGATAGGCCAAGGCGTTCTGTAAGGAGCTATAAGCCGAATCCCAAGTATTTAGGATGAGCTTGTACGTAAGAGATCATTGCATGCAGCATGCATGCAACTTAGGCAGTGGGTCTTGTGGGTCTTGCACGTGAAGAATAATGAAGGAGGGACTGGGTTGTGTAGTTGAGAGTTTTTCGTGTGAATGGGTCTCCAGTTATGAATGGGTCCTCAGTTGGTTGTGAGTTTTACGTCACTTTTCTTCATGCAGTTATGTTTGGTTTTTACGTGTATTTGCAGGTGTTGTTTACGTGTCCAGTTATTCGTTTCTAGCTTCCTTTCATTTCGGTTTGCTTACTTGTACATGGCCTTGCTTATTTAAAGCAGCCATCAATTGTTAAGGGGAGGTCAAGAAGTCATTTGTTATTCAAAGCTTGTGGTATTGTCTCACCCGAAGAGAAACTATTTATTTATTCTTGTATTAACTGTGCTGGGACCTATCATCTTCAAGTACCGCCATTGCTCCTTCAAACTCAATACATAGGTTTATTTCAAACTATGAAAGAAATAGAAAAGATACATTTTAGGCTTTATGAGTTTTATGAAATTCTTTTTTTTTTTTTGATATTGTAGGCTCAATTGGCAAGAGGGAGGGGAAAATGGGAACCCAAAGACACATAAGTCAGAGTGTATGAAATTCTAAATATTTTTAGATGAGGGTATGTGATTTAAATTATGGAAAGTTGGATTCTTATTCTGCTTATAATTTTGTTCTAACATATGGAAACGTATTTTCCCCTTAGTTTTTTCAATTTTTTATATCATTTCTATTTTATTTTTTGTTTTATTTTGTTATGCTTTCAAACTTACTCACCTTCCTAAATGCACTAGTCTTTTTGTTTTGTTTTGCCTTTTTCTTTTTCTTTTTCTTTTTTTTTCTTTGTTTTTTTATCTTTCAACCTCAAGTCATCTCCCTAACTGCATGGTTAGAAAAATATTTGCCTCTTCACAAACTCGTCTATTTTGCTAAATTCACCCTTTTCTTTAACCTTTAAAATTTTTATCTTTTATAAAAAGTTTCTCAAGTTATCAATTTTTTAGATAAACATTATAATTATACTACCTTTTATATAAGATACTAAAATTTTCTACATGTATACATTTAAAAGTTAATGATTTAAAGCACTATTTAACAAAATTGGGGTATAAAAAAATTCATAAATTTAAAAAAAAATTAAATGATTTTTAAATATTCAAATCTTTACTTTTTGTGCAAGACATTCTAATTTTTATATTGTATTTATTAATTTATTCTATTTTTTTAAAATGATTAAAAATAATAAATGTATCAAAATAGACACTAAATGAATTAATACCAAAATTTCTTGTACAAAAATTGATAATTAATTAATACCAATACCAAAATTGTTCTAGGATGAAACTAGCATTGCCATTCTTGGATAGTTTTATTCAAAGAAATTTTGGTATTAATCGGCTCAATTTTTGAGTTCTAGACTAAAAAATCTAATGCATCAAGTCTCTTTTGATTTTTACCTAATGGATTCACGAAAAATATAATTGTATGTAGAAGGGAAATTGACATAATTACTTTAGACTAATTTTGACATGAGAAATTCTTATATCAATTGATTTAATTTTTGTATTTTAAAAGAAAAAAACAAAAAAGAAAAAGGGAAATTATTACAATGATCCATATCTTTCCTTGTCCATAGCTGGAGCTTGAGCCAGGCCCACCACCCACTGAGACTGCCTGTCTTCAGTTATTACCATGCTCAACAACAGTGGCTATATATATATATATAAACTCCCTGTATAAAAATAAAGGGATACTCACAAATATATCAAACCCCCATACGACTTAAAAGAAGACGTACACAGATAAAGCAAAGAAACAAATTTAACCCTTCCAAGTTGCAACAATAGAAGCCAGGCCTTCAAATGTTGTTATTAATACTAAGGTAATGGTTATTTTAACAAGAGGCGAAATGATCAGGCAAGGGGTGAACCCACCCCCCTTGCTACCTCAAATACAAGGGCAAATAATGAGACACAGCACCAAAATAACACAACTGACTGACTGAAATTTTATCCCCTGGGACAACGGCAACATCTGGAATCACTTATGGCTTCCATAGGATGGTGGTCTCCGCGATCATGGAAGTCACCACATATGGATCCATGTTGGAAGCAGGCCTTCTGTCCTCAAAATACCCTTTCCCTTCCTTCTCTGTGTCTCTGCCTACTCGGATGGATGCCCCTCGGTTTGCAACGCCCTGTCCAACAATCCAACATTAAATATTAGGTTTGTGTTCCAGGAGCTAACTGAACTGAATTCTCAACTGGAATTTCCTTTTTTCTTTTTTTACCCATAAGAATGTGTTAATGTCAGCAGTTTCATGTCGTCCTGTGAGTCTGCGCTCGTTGCCTTCTCCGTATGCAGCAATGTGTTCTTTGTGCCTCAGCCCAAGTTTTTCAATTGCTTTCTTGATGATCTCATAACCTCCATCATTTCTCATGGACTTAGTGCTGAAACCATCATCAAAAGCCTCAGTAAATATGAGCATAAAAGAGACAGAGAGAGAATTAATATAACAAACTCGTTATAAATCATATATATTACTACCTGTAATTTGTGTGAGCGCCGGCACCATTCCAGTCACCCTGAATGGGTTTGAGACAAAGCATCCAAGCAAAGTTCGAATTTTAAAACCAAGTAATAAAACTAGTTATGGTTCTATGACCTCCTATGCACAGTCAATCAAGGGGCAAAAAAGTTAACCAAAGTGGTAAAAAAAAGGAACAAAATCTAACCTGAATGGGTTTGGGATCAAAGGAAACCACCACTCCAGCAATCTCTGTAATCCTCTCTAGTTTATATCACATAATCCAAAATGTTGAGGGGGAGATTTACTCTCATAAACAAAATAATATTTGTTAGGCACCTAAATTACCTCTAGAATGTATCGAGCAACCCACAATTCATCCCCAGCAGAGATGCCGACTGCAGGGCCTACTTGAAACTCCCACTGTATATATGATTGAAAAATTTCGGTAAATTATACAAAAGAGAAGGAAAGAAAAATAATAAAATGTGAACCTTGTAATTTTACCTGTCCTGGCATAACTTCACCATTGATGCCACTAATGTTGATTCCAGCATAAAGGCATGCCTTGTAATGAGAATCAACGATGTCACGCCCAAAGGCTTTGTCAGCACCAATACCGCAGTAGTATGGTCCCTGCCGAGCCATAACAACATTGCTTTATTCCACAAATAATAAAAATGATGGTTCGAAACCAATTTTAACTGTCCGCTGAACCATTCAACTTTGAAGAAAAGGAAGGAAGGGAAGCTCAGTCTACCGATGAGCTCAAAAAGAATTTTGAAATAAGCAAACAAATTAAATTTTGAGGCAACGAGCACATGTCCATGGAAAAGGGGTAGAACTCGTCATTCTAGACTTGGATACCAAAATAAAACCATGATCGATCCATCAATCTTCAGTGAAGTTTAAAATCAAAAGAACTTGTGACAATCACAAAAGAATCAGTAACTGCTAGAAAATACTATCAAGTAAAAAAGCGAACAAATCTTTTAGTGTTGCCAAGAGAATGAGCAATGATACCTGGGGGCCGGGATAACCTCCCACAGGCCAGCCAATGGGCCATTTAACCGAGCTTTGCAACAAGGTGTACTCCTGCTCAATACCATACCTGTTCCATGAATTATTAAGCAAATTAATTACACAAAGTCCCACAAAAGTAGGTATGACACTAAAAGAGGAATTTCGAGTAAGAAGATACCAAGTTTCTTCAGCAAGGACTTCAGGATGGCTAAATATTTTAGCTGCGTTATGCCTCTTGTTGGTTGGAATGGGCTCCCCAGCAGGAGTGTAAGCATCACACATGACCTAAGTCCAGCAAGATTTGCAAGAAGAAAAATCAGTGGTGTACTAAAACCAGCATGTCTTATATGTAAAATTTAAGTGATGATGACAACTTACAAGAATATTGTTGCCTCTCCTGAATGGGTCCTTGAAAATTGCTTGAGGGCTGGTTTGTTACATCAAACATACACCAAAAAAAACCCATCAATTTTGTCTCTTTTCAGGAAAATATTCACAAGGAAAGACCCAAAATCAGAGTATGAAAATCTGTTAGCCGGAAATGGTTAAAGGCGAAATGGCGAAAACAAGAAAAACGTACTATAGGATCACTTCACTGTCCTCTCCAGGGGCTTGGCCTGTGCTGGATCCATCATAATTCCATTTGGGTAGCTTGTGGGGGTCGCTGACGGGCCCTGATAGCGTCTGCATACATCCACCAACCAAACACATGAGATAATTTCCCACCTAACCACAACAAATGAACATGAACTTGTTCTTCAAGGATAAAAATGTTTACTCTCGCTTTACTTCTAAGGTCCATTCCGGATCCGCCGATCCTGTTAAAAAAAGGTGATGAGAGTTAGCCAAAATTCAGAAATATTGACGGATCGACCAGGGCATACCCAAATAAACAAAAAGCTATGAGAAATCATAGCCCCACACAAGCAAGAACCAAAAGAGGGTAGACACTGATACTGAAATGAAACATTAAAAACATCGGCGGTTGGAGAAAAGGCTCAAAAACTAAAAACAACACCCCAAAAGTGAGATCCTGCGAAACCCATTGGTTGATCACCAGGAGGAAAACAAAAACAAGTACAAAGAATCAACAATAAAGCTCCCACTGAACTAGAATGGAGGGAATGGATATTAGGATTTGTTCAGTCACAAAGAAACAAAGTTCCAAAACAAGTTAACTAAATTCTTGACTCACCCTTTCGTTACAACAAGAAAAATATAAGAATAAATAATGATGAAGAACATCAAAAACTTCCATTTCACTCTGCCTTGGACTTGCTACTTGGCTCAATTAAACCATCTTTTTCACCTTCTCAAAGCCAAAACAACATAAAAACCCAAATTCAAAAGGTCGATTTTCCTTTCACTTCTTCAGTTTTCTCATCAAGCAAACAGGCGGTCATGAGTCCTTAAGAAAGAACACACACAAAACACAGACCCTATGGAGGCGATCACAACAGTAAAGCATAACCATCAATGAAAAACTCCATATTTACACAAAAAGCAACGTGGGACTTTCAATGAAACTCCAAACACATAGAAAATCAACTGTTCTTCCAAAAAACAGAGATTAGCAAATAAAACTGACCATATGTACTCAGCAATAATTTTCTCAGTGGCATCAGAGAGGTTCAAGTTGATGAGATCTGAAAGCAGAGCCATGGTGGCGAAAAAAATGAACAACACAACGGAATTGAACGGTGTTGCTTTGAGCGGAGACGCGAAAACAAACACCAGGTCGCCTTGGCTTTATAGCGGGGTCGGTGTTGGAAACATAAAACAACCATTTAAAAGATAAATAAAATAATAATACTGATTTTTTATTTTTCCCAAAAAAAAAACACCACTACCTTTGTTGACAAAGGTAAAGCTGCGCAGCTGATTGGGAACCCGACTTAGAAAGTCGCCGTGTGGGGAACGGTAGGTGGTTGGGGTCCATGCGTCTACCGGTTACCGCCCCAGCCGCTCTAATTTAATATAAAGAAATTTATTTAAAGAAATCAGCAAATAAAGAAGACGGGAATCATATTTGTAAGATTTTTTTTTTTTTTTTTTATTCTTACTAGGTTCATTGGAAAAAATGGTAAAAATTTATCATGCCCATGACTATCTGTAAATCAATCTCTTTATTTTTATAGCATTTCTTTATTTTTTATGAAGGTATTTTTTTATTATTATTCAAATGGGGAGTAAATAGAAGAAGATGGGTTTCCTTTTCTGCCTAAGAGATTGGTCCAATTATACCAAGCCTTAGAATATTGACTTTGAAGACATGCCTGAAAATTTGGTTCCAAGCTTTCTTCAATATTACATTAAAGTCCATGAATGTAATGGAATATAATATTAATTTATATGAATTTCAAATAGGACTTTACAAATAAATAAAAATCAAATAAATGTTAATTATGAGTGTTTAGAGACATGATGATTTAAAAATTAGAAAAAAAAAGTAAATTAATGATATAATCAATTTTAAATTAGAAAAATAGAAAATTAATTATATAATGAATATTCAATTTTTTTAAAAAAAATTATATAATTAAATTGGAAGGCGTGAATTTATTTTGTTGTATGAAAAGGTATTTTAAAAGAAAATCCCATCACTACAAAGAATAAGGTGTTCTGTCATAAATTAATTTGTAATTAAAAAAATATTTTGTGGTAAAATATTTTTTTCCATAAAAAATTATTTGTAGGGAGTTTATTAGTACAAGCCTTTAAGCAATTATTTTTAACCACAAAAATTTAATTTTATAGGAAAAATAAATAATTTTTTCATAAAATAAAATTTATGTCAACATGTCATTTTTTCACACAAAAAAAAATGTGGCAACAACTCATTTTTCGCTATAAAACAAGTTTATTACAATATGACACTTTTTTTTCCATGAAAATAATCATTGTTCAAAAGGATACTTTTTTTACATAAAAAAAATCACCATTTTACCGTGAAATATGTTTTACTACAAAATAATTATTCTTATGCATATCACATGTTTCACTTTTAATTCATTTCCCATTTTTTTAGTTTTAAATATCCTTTCTATTAAATTCAATATTTCCATTTCAAATGATGATGGTTGATAAAAATATTTTTTGGCTTAATACCAACTTTTTGAACAATAGAAACCTTTGTATGGACCAAATATAGGATATTCTTGTCAAAAACATGAATTAACATTAAAGTACAAAACGTTGTCCTTATCTAATCAATTCTATCTTGGAATATAGCCAAACAAAATAAAAAATAATTGGGTATCCACATGACTATTGTTCCTTTTATAGGTATGATTCAAATTCATCTTTACAAATAATATCATTTCCTACTATATTTAGAATGATAAGAAAGAAATAAAAAAGGGTGAAGTGATAACACGAAAAGAATTTCCAATCTCCCATGGAATCTTTTACCTCTACATGATAATCACACATGGCTTGGGAATCTAGAAAAAAAAAAAAAAAGGGTTCACATTGAAGTTATCCCAAATAATTGAAGATAACAAATGCTTGGAAATATGAAAGGAACAAGAAAGTACAATATTAATAATGCTTTTAATTAGAATGAAGATGAAGGTTTGTAAGTATACATTCTTTCTAGGGTGGGAGAGTAGTTTCATTGGAGATGAACGAAAATCTATTATTTAAGTAGGAATTGTTAATTATTTTAAATATTATTTATGGAGCAATTGTCTATAGCAAATAGAAACCTTTTACTTGCAAATAAAAAATAAAAATAAATAAATAAATAAAACCAATATCAAATAGAAGCTCTATTCAACACAACTTGATAGTTATCATCAATATTTCATAGCAATAATTTAAAAACCAATATAAAAGAAATTCATTGAACCTTAGATATTCATCAATAATAATTAAAAGAATATAACTATTAAAAATTACCCTTAATAATTAGATTCCAACCTTCATACCTAATTAGATATTCATCTTGTTGAGGAAACTCAAAGCTCAAATTTATACATGGTTGCTCTTTCAAATCCAAAGTTAATTTTTTAGTGTCTAAGCTATTCAACAATATGTTTGTTTTTAGCTTCCTATAGATTCTTGTAATCCAAAAAATAAAGACATAAGAAAAACACTAAAAGGGATAGACAAACCAATTGTGCATTGATTGAAGAGAAGGTTTCACACTTTGTGCATTCTAACTCTTCTAGTTTCTACTCCACATGTGAGATACAACAATCCACTAATATTTTTCATTAAAATAAATCAGTGTTTTGAAAGCCTCCTCAACGGGGTAAAAAGAATTTTTTTTTGTTTGATTTGCCTTATGGAGAAAAATAAAATATACAAAAATCAATTAAAAGTAAGGTTAATTAATTAATGCAAGGTTGTACTGGATCTGATAAATGGTTTTTTATTTTATTTTTTTATCTGGCTAGTTAATTAATTAGAGTTTAATAAGGCCAATTAATTAATTATGACTTAATTGGGATGGATTAGGTGGGTCAATCCCAAGTTAGGTTCAAGTCACTTAACTCCATAAAGAAACCTAGATAAACCCATCAAGGGTTTAAGACTTCAATTTTTGTCATTGTCTTTCAAACTCTAAAGAGCAAACCCTAGCAACCCCTCTAAAGAAAAAGAAGCCTACCCTTCTCTTATGTCCAAATTCATGAAATGAGAGATCAAGTAGAAGATCATTAGGCCTATGCGATCAACAACACCTATGGATCATCTTCATTTGATTGGATTTGATCTAGGAATATCTAGATCATAGGTATAAGTTTTCTATCTTTAGATGTATATCATACTATGGTTTTTATTGCCATATGTTTCCACTATGTTAGGTGCATGCACATTCATACATACATCCCTTGGTAGTTAGTATTGTCCTACATAAAATCTCATGCACATACACACATCCATTCGCCATGGGATTAATAATAAACACTACAAAACAAGGATTAACACATCCTAAAAGGAATCTAGCATGATTTTTCCTAACCTAGGACTCTAATACCAATTGTAAGGAATTTTGAGTTACTTTATTCCCTATCTGAGAATTATGCTAGGTGCATGCAATTCTCCTTAGGCTTATCTAGATCCTATCCATAATGATAAATATGTATATAAATTCAATTTCAAGAACTAGAATATGAGAATAAAGAACTTACCTAGATCCAAATGTTCTCAAATCTAATCCTTGCAATAGAAGACAAATTCAAAGTCATTGAAGAGCTCATACACTTGCAATATTTGCCCTATAACTATCCCTTAATGCTAGGCATTTGCTGGGAACCCTAGATTTCTCCATTCGCATACCCTGGATTGAATAGGTATATGTTAACTACCCTAAGCCTCTAGATCTTATGCAACAGAAGCAAAATATAACATTTTTTTTTTTAACATTCTAAGGTCTAGATTAAAAGCATTAGAAAACTTTACCGCCGATTTGGACTTTTCCAAATCAATTCCATGTGGTGAATATGAAGTTTGAAGAGTCTAAAGATCTTGAACACCCAAGATCTTCTGCCCGATGACTCGACCCATAATCTTGGCACTCCAAAGTGTGGGTTTTGGAAGGGAGAATGTTAGGATAAAGGCCTTAAAAATATGAAATGATGTAACATATCTAGAATTCATTATTTATTTAATGATAATCCAGATTCATTTGTTTATATCTTTATTCCATGCATTGTGCTTTATGAGCATTCTCTCATAGCATCTCTTACATTGTATATTGCTTGGGAGCATTAGGAGTTGCATAGAAGATCCAAGTTATGGGTTCTTTGCAAGTAGATAACTTGTTAATAGTCAATTCATGGGCTTAGGCAGTTCATTAAAGGTTGTAGTACACTACGTTCTAATTAGAGGTCTTGGCCATCGGGATGGCTTTCCCATGTTAAGTGCACTAGTGTGTATGGTTACACATTGGACAAGACTTATGATGAGTCATATGATGTAAGGCTATCAAGTAGTTATGATTTCATCAAATTGCTTTATTGTGTTGTCTCTCAACCTTGACATAATACTAAACTTATGCTAAAGTTAGTAGTGGCTTTAACTTATGAGTGAGATCATAAACTGATCATATATTTCCTATGGATTGGATCACTGTTGATAGAAGCCGGTAGCAATAGTTATTCTCAATAGAGATGTCATGATATCTCATGGGATTTACATAGGACATCATCTTGGGTGATCCTAACTATGTGTGTTCATGTAAACTATGATCATCGTAGTTCCTTAAGTGAAATTGGACATTATTAGGATTGAGCCTTGAAAAGCATGACATGATGTAACAAATTGAGATTCATTTATAAATTAGTTTATTTATGTTTATTGGTTTCCCTTAAATATCTAATTTGTATTAATTGTTTATTTGAGCATACTCACTCTACATCTCTTACATTGTACATAACTTGGGTGCATTAAAAGTTGCATAAAAGATCCAAGTCATGGGTTCCTTGTAGAGTGATGAGTTGTCCACAATTAGTTCATGGATTTGGGCTATCCATTTGAGATTCTAGTGCATTACCTCATAATTGGAGAGATGACTTGTCTTGTTTGTCAATATGGTTTTCTCATGATAAGTGTACTAGTGCATGTGATGTGCATTGAACAAGACCTATGGTGAATCATGACATAAGGCTATCAATTGTCATAATTCACCAAGCTACTATACTGCATAGACTCTTAACCTTGAGAGGATATTTAGCTTGTTTCAAACTTAACAAGATGTTTTGACCTATGGGTGAGACCCTAAAGTGGTCGTATATCCTTATGGATTGGGTCATTATTGATGGAGGCCGGTGACAATAGGTATTCTTAATAGAGATACCATGATATCTCATGGATTAAGATAATATCTCTCATTAGGTGATTCAAAGGACATGTGATCTAGAAGACTACGACCATAACATTTCTTTTAGTGGTAATTTGACATATGTTCCTTAGAGTTAAAGCATGTCAATTGATCACATAATAAGTGAGATCTATAACTCAAGGATTGGAGAGGTAATCTTGATACTTGTTAGATTATGGACACCAATTCATGGGGAGTTTGGATGCAGTGGATAGTATGTCACGGACCCCGAGCTTTATCTCGCTGTTATTTACATAAGATAGTAGAGTGCAATTTATTCTCTTTAGTGGAATGTTTAATCAACTTAAAAATTGGATTATGAGAAGGTCAATACTCCTATGAATCCTAGTGGTCCTCGGTCTGAGCTCATATACCATGATGACGCGATTTATGAATGATGAATTAGCTTTTTGTTCATTTTTGTGCATAAGGGCGTTTTGGTAATTACATAAGGTTGCACAAGGGATAATGAACAAGTTCTCTGGATTGGGCTAATTGATTAATTAGATATCCCTATGTGGTTAATTAATCAATTAGGACCCATTTTGGGCCGGATTAAGTGACCTAAGCCTTAGTGGGCTCAAGTCACTTAAGCCCAATAAGGGAACCTTATAAATATCCCATAGGGGCTAGGGTTTCCATAACCTTGAGAGAGACTTTGTCTTATAGAGAAAGAGAGAGAGAGAGAGAGAGAGATCCAAGAGATCATAATTTCCAAAGTTCACACTTTTGAGTGTTAAGATCGTTGTTCGAGTCATCAAATAGAAGATCTCGAGTGTACAAGACTTCTAGCTTCATTATGCTTCATCTTCTCCTAGTGGAATTGATTTGGGAACATCCAAATCAAAGGTAAAGTTCTTTAATGGCTTTCCTCTTAATCCTAGAACTGTAAAAATATGTTTTTTTTTTTTTTGCTTCAGTTGCATAAGATCTAGAGGCCTAGGGTAGTTTTGCATGCACCTATACGATCCAAGGTAAGGGAATGGAGAAATCCAGGGTTCCCAACAAACATAGACTCTTTAAGAACTAAGAGATGTCAGTTGAACATATAATAGGAGGATCTATAACTCAAGGATAGTAAAGGTAGTCTTAAATGATTGATAGTTTTCACCTTCTTAGACTACGAACCACCAGTTCATAGGAAGATTGAACACAATGGATAGTAGGTCATGGACTCGAGCACTTAGTGTCTCATTGTTATTTACATAAGGTACTGGAATGTAATTGATTCTCTGTAGTGGGATGTTGAATCAACTTTAGAATTGGATTTGAGGAAGCCAATATTGTCCTATGGGTTCTAATTGTCCCCGTTTAAACTTTTTTACTTTGTTGGCATGATTTATAAAGATTGAATTGACTTTAGGTTCACTTTTGTGTATAAGGGTATTTTGGTAATCACATAAGGTTCTGCAAGGGTAAGTGAACAAAGTATCTAAATTGGGTTAATTGATTAATTAGTAGGCCTTGTTGGATTAATTAATTAATTAAGATCCATTTTGGGCTAAATTAAGTGACCTAAGCCCTTAATAGGCTCAAGTCACTTAAGCCTAATAGGGAACCTTATAAATACCCACTTAGGAGTTAAGGTTTCCATAGAGTTATCTTCCACCTTTAGAGAGAAAAATAATCATAACCTTCACCCTCTCTTCCTCACTATTGGAAGTGTGCTAAGATTAAGGAAAAACCATCGATCAAAAGATCTTGGGTCTACGAGACTTCCAACAACATTAATTTGATTCTTCAACACTTGGATTCAAGGTTTAGGGACATCCAAACCTAAAGATTAGTATTTTAACCCTAAAGATCAATTTCTTGAAAAAAAAAATAGTATTGTTTTCATTGCTTAGATCTAATATGCCAACAAATGAATCCTAATATCTCTCTCTCTCTCTCTCTCTCTCTCTCTTTTTGAAGGTGGAAAATGACTCTCACTTAAAAAATTTATGGAAACCCTAGTCCTTAAGGGGGTATTTGTGGTGTTTCCCTATTGGGCATAAGTTGTTTGAGCCCACCAAGGCTTAGGTCACTTAATCTACCTCAAATCGGGTTCTAATTGATTAACTGACCTCACATGACCATCTAATTAATTAATTAGCTCAATCTAGAAAACTTGTTCACTATCCCTTATGCAACCTTATATAATTACAAGAAAAGGCCCTTATGCACAAAAGTGAACCTAAAGTTAATCTAACCTTATAAACCATGTCATCATGGTATATGAGTTAAGAATGGAGACCACTAGGACCCATAAGATTACTGGCTCCCTCAAAATCTAATTCTAAAATTGATTTAACATCTCACTATAGATAATCAAATGCACTACAATACCATACACAAATAAAAATGAGATAAAGCTCGGATCTATGATCAACTATCCACTACATGCAAACTCCCCATGAATTGATGTTCATAATATAATAAGGTAGTGTTATCACCTATCAAGATTACTTCTCTAATCCTTGAGTTACATATCCCACTTATTATGTAATCAATTGACTTACTTCAACTCCAAGGAGCATATGCCAAATTTCCACTAAAGGAAATGTTATGGCTATAGTATTCTAGATCACATGTTTATAAGATAACCTAAGGGGACACAGTGTCTTAATCCCATGAGATATCATAGTGCCTCTATTGAGAACACCTGTTGCAATCAATCTCTTTCAACAGTGACCTAAGCCATAGGGATATATAACCACTTTAGGGGTCTCATCCATAGGCCAAAACCTCATGTTGACTTTGGCACAAACTTAATATCATCTCAAGGTTGAGAATCCATGCAATATAATAGCTTGGTGAATCATGACAATTGATAGTCTTACATTATGATTCATCATAGGTTCTATCTAGTGTGTATCACATACACTAGTGCACTCATCATGGGAAAATCATCCCAAAGGCAAAGACAAGTCATCCCTCCAATTAGGAGGTAGTGCACTATATTATAAAATGGATTACCTAAATTCATGAATTGATTGTGAACAACTCATCACTTTACAATGAACTTATGACTTAGATCTTTTATGCAAATTCTAATGTACCCAATTCATGTACACTGTAAGTGATATGGGGCGTGTAGGCTCAAATAACTGATTAATGCAAAAGGGATGATAAATATAAAACCAAGAAACATAAATAAATAAACTTATAAATGAATCTCTATCTATTACACCATGTCATACTTTCTAAGGCTCAATCCCAACACTCAAATGGTGTAAGTTAAAAGACTGGAAACTAGGACTTTCTTTGTAATATAGAAAACGGTAGGTGGAAGAAGAAATTTGAAACCCTAATCTCTAAGGGGGCATTTATAGGGTTCCTACTAAGCTTAAGTGACTCAAGCCCACATCGGGCTTATGTCACTTAATTTAATCCAAAGAAGGCTATAATTAATTAATTAACCTAATATGGTTGTCTAATTAATCAATTAACGAAATACAAAGATCATTCACTAACCCTTATGCAATCTTAGGAAATTTCCAAAATACCCTTATGCACATAAGTAAACCAAGAGTTGATCAACGCTCATAAATCGTGTCATCAAGGTATATGAGCTTGAGCAAGGACCGTTATGACCCATAAGACAATATTAGCTTCCTCAAGATCCAATTTTGAAGTTGATTTAACATCCTACTATAAATAATAAAATACACTCTAGTAGCCTATGTAAATGACAATGAGACCTGAGCATTTAGGTCCATCACTTGCTATCCACCGTATACAGTCTCTCTTTAAATTGGTGTTTGTAATCTAACAAGGTAAAAGTTATAAGCCTTTCATGATTACTTATATCATCCTTTAGTTTTAGATCCTCATTTAGGGTGATGAACTGACATATCCTATCTCACAAAGAACTTATATCAAGTTCCATTTAAGGAACTACAATGACTATAGTTTATCTAAATATGTTTCCTTAAGATTATTGAAGGGGACACACTATGTCAAAGACCACGAACTATCATGGTATCTCTATTGAGAATACTTATTGTTATCAACTTCTATTAACAATAACTTGATCCATAGGGAATATATGATCACTTTAGGATCTAACCCATAGGTCAAAATTACTGCTAACTTTGGCACAAACTCAATATTCTTTCAAGGTTGAGAGACAATACAACATAGTAAATTGGTGAAGTCGTGACTATTTAATGTCTTATCTTATGACTCACCGTAGGTCCTATCTAATGTGTTTGTACACACTAGTGCACTCATCATAGGAAACTCATCCTGATGGCTAAGACCAGTCATCTCTCCAATTAAGTGGTAGTACACTACAACCTTAAATAAATTATCTTAGTCCATAAATTGATTATGAACAAATTATGTACTTGCAAGGAACCCATGACTTGGATTTTCTATGTAACTCCTAATGCACCTAAATCATGTATAATATAAGAGGTGTAGGTCATAATACTCATAAGGTGTAATGCATGAAACAAGGATATATTAAAGTGCAATTGGAACTTTATTGAATAAATAATAAATTATGAATTTATTACATCATTTCATGCTTTTAAGGGCTATATCCTAACAATGATTAGTGCAAAGAGTGATTGAATGGAAAATCTTTGGGTATACAAGATCTATGACACCTACGGTTTACTCCAATTGATTGAAATCGACATGGAAACATCCAAATTGCAGGTATGATGTTTTTCTCTCTAGATCTATGTTATTATGCTTTTGATTGTTATGTTTTTTCGCAATGATTTGATATAGAAAAATCTAAAAATAGTTAGCATGCATCCTATGAAACCCATGGCTAAGAAACGGAGTAATCCAAGTTTCCCGACACAAGGCCCTTGTAGTAATTACATAAAAGCCAGAACCTTAAAGGTAATTTTATAATCATTATATAATGGTCAAAGCTTTAAAGATGAACATAACAAAAATTATTTAAGTTAATGCATAATTGATGCCTCTATTTTATTATCTTTTCATAATCATCCACTGAAAAGCAACTATAAAAAGAGACATTAGTCTCAAAATAAGGTATAAAAACAATTTCTTTTTCACATATTCTTTACTTTGGTCCATGCCTAACTTAACCATCGAAAAAGGGTTAGCCTAATCGACCCATGCCCTTTCACCTTTATGTTTCTCTAATCCACAGAAAGAAAGTAATACTCAGCTTGATTTGCTCAAAGGAGGACATAACATATCCTAACAATTTAAACTTAAATTTTGCAATTCCTTTTAAAAAAAAAAAAAAAAAAAAAAATTCACTAAACTGTTCTCTTAGTCTTTAACTGTTATCCTTCGAAATATGTAAATCATTTTAAATTTAATTTATGAAAAAATTTCAATTTTTCCGCTTGCCTTTACTGTCATCAGTTTCACTTTTACAAATAGGATATCCGCGTGGCACACCACCTCTATCTGGGTCCCCTCTATCCGGGTCCCCCAGGGGGGACACGTGGCACGCCAGCTCTATCCGGGTCCCCCCAGGGGGGCACACGACACTCTCACATGTTCTACCCGGACGATGCTCTCCCTTATCCGGATGCGTTGCCCGGATCATTAGCTATAAAACGCAAGCCATGCTGAGTCACCTCAGACAACCTGTCATAACTCGCATTCCGCCGCCTGCAGAGTGAAATGACAGGAATGATGGCAAGTCACCTCCCACGATTTTTGACAGCCGCCTGCAGAATGATAATGATTCTGCCATCACCTCAGGGACATCATGACAAACCAAAAAGTCTTCCCACCATTAAAGGGTGGTAGAACTTCTGACATTATAAAAGGACCCTCACGCAAAGAGAAAGGTAATCTATCTGACTCAGAAAAAGGGTAACAAATTGATCCTCTGAGTTATGGCTAACAAAACCATCGGAGGGTGTATCCGGACACCCTGTCCGGACATCCTTTACAGGATTGACTAAGCCAGAAATCATCCTTGGTTGAAAGCGCGCGTCCATTTGGCCACGAGGATCCCTGGGACGCGAGGCATCAACAAAATTTAGAGGAAAATTTAGAATAATAAAAATTATATAATTAAGAATAATAAAAATTTTGAGAAAATTAATAATGAAAATAGAATTACACAATTGTCTTTTTTTTTAAAATAAAAAAACAAAAAAACCTCCAACCATTAGAATTTGATGATTTAGTGATGCTAATTGCTAAAAAAAATGGAATAAAATTTATACTATACATGATTAATAAAGAAAATAATCGAGACGAACAAATTCTTGCCAATCTTTGCACATATGCAACTAGTATCGTCAAACTCCCTAACCTTTTTCTCATAATTTTGTGATGCTAGTTGATAAAAAGATTGGAAAAAAAGAAAAGAAAATTAAAGGCATATGTCTTTAGAACAAAAAACAAATTAATTTCAAATATTATATGTATATAAATAGCCAATATAGGTTAGGTAGCCCTAGACCAAAGTCTAACTTAGGCAAAGGCTAAGGTTCAACTTAAATGGGGTACGAAAATCTGCATGTGATTTGGTTCAAATATCATCATTTTAGCTCTGGACACGCTCACAAATGATCCCAATAAAGTAATGTATTTTTCAAATAAATTTTAATCAATTCGCTAGATTAATGTTAAATTATTGTAAGAATAAGTTATGAACTTATATTTTTCTAGAATATTCTTCAAAAGTATTGATGCTCAAGCACGTGCACCAACAAAAACTAAACCTGGATTAAATTTTTTTTAAAAAAATACTTAACAACATAATTAAGAAAAAATACGTTTTACAGTAAATATAGAAAATGTTTCTAATAAAGGAAATTTTTTAAGTATTATACATATTAAAAACATTTTCTAAAATCATTATCAGACACACTCTAAATTTACTTTAACATTACCCTTAAAACCAATTTTTTCTATTTTGGCCCCTTATCCCACATTTTTGGCTCCCCTAATATTCAAAAGCATGTTTAATCAAATTGACAATTATTATTTAAGTGCTTAAATTAAATAATTTCAAGTTATAGTTTAAAGCCCCTATCAAACATTATTAATAATGGTCAATTACAATTTATCTCCCTTAAATAAAAATTATTTTTTTAAAAAAATAAATTTATATAGATAAAGAGAAATACTTAAGAAATATGTTAAAACATCAACACGGTATTTATTGAAATTTTAATCAAATTTTAATAATAAATAAAATATATAGAAATTAGAATAAGATTAAAATAAGAAAGAAAGAAAGTCAAATAGATAAAACTTAAATATAGATAAAGAACAACTGAACTGAAATATAAAGTACATAAAACTACTTGGAATTGGTACATGTCGCTAATACATAAGATTACTGAATACCAGTTGAGCCGGTGGAAGTGGGCATGAACAAGGATGGTACGGAAAGGGACGTGACTTCTGTGTTGTCGGTGATAGCGTAGTTTTTACCGATACGTGTCGAGAGAACCAAAGAATGGACTAAATAAATAGCGTCGGAGTCTTCTATTGGTTGTGTACTCCGCCGCTTTGATTCTTCCAATTAGATGAGGTGTGTCCGTGGCCTCTTATGCTGAGAGATTTTCTCTGTTTAACCACATGGATTCTTACATGCTCCCTCCCCACCTCCAGCTTACGCGCGTGTGAATATGATTCAACCTTTTTTTTTCTTTTTTTTTTTCATTGGGCCAAAAGATTCTAGACATTTATTTATTTATTTATTTTTATCATTATTTAAAGATACGAGGATAAGAAAAAAAAATTACAAATTCACGGTTTTATGACATATATAATACTAATTCATAAAAATTAGATTTTTTTAATTGATATTAAAATATTTTATTTGATAAACTGAATCATCTGCGTAAACTTTCAATGATTAGAACTCTTTTAAAGGCTCCATCTCTTTTATTAATTTTTAAAGTGGCTGGGAAGAAAGGGTAGAGATGAAAAAGATACTTTTGTAGTTGGAGAGTAACTTCGGAGACTTTTAGGATTAAACTATTGTGAAAAAGGGTAGGTTTATGGGTTATTTGATTAAAAGGTTCATCGAAAACCAATTTTGAAAATTTAATCTTTCATATTTTCTTAGTTTCATTTTGATAAAAATACTCATTGTTTTCTTTTCAAAATAATCATTTCTTTTAAAACATATTGTAAATACTTAAAATAGTCAAAGATATTTATGTCAAAAATGGGTTATTCTTCAAACAAAAATATGGAAAGGGAAAATTTCATAAATATGAGGATTATTTCATACCTTTTAATCAATTAATTCTAGGTTTATCCTATTAATGATAATGTCCTAATAGTAATTCAACCTAATGTGGGGGAATCTTGTTAAGTTAAAATGCGAATGGTTCTTAGATAATAGATACTCAATATGACCAAAGATGAATCCAAGTTTGTCTCTCTCACAAAAAAAAAAAAAAAAAGGTGGTTTGTCTCTCCAAGATGATCCAACTGCTTTCTTGGTCCTCAAATTAAACAATCAAATGATGTAAAGAGATTCAAGAGACTTAAGATGGAGGATGCAAAGATCATGAAAACTCAAATGAGCTTATTCATCAAGCTTGACAAAGATGAACAAGGTAAATCTATTGATCCCACAATGTATAGAGCATGATAGGGTTTTTACTTCACTTAATCGCCAGTAGATCAAATATCATATTTAGTGTATGTTTGTGTTTTAGATCTCAATCTTGTCAAAAAAAAAAATCACATCTTAGTGTCATAAAACAAATTTTAATCTTTTTAAAGGGAACTATTGACTTAAGCTTATGTTATCTAAAATGTGATAATTTTGATCTAATTGTTTTATCAAATGCCAACTTTACTGATTGTAAAATGGATAAGAAGAACACTAGTGGCACTTATCATTTTCTAGGATGCTCTTTAGTATCTTGGCATAGTAAGAAGCAAATTTCAGTTGCATTATTTATGGAAAAAGCCAAATACATTACCATCAATTTATGTTATGCACAAATTCTTTGGATGAAACAAACTCTGAGTGTTTTTGGCTTATTCTTTATTTATGCCAATAAAACTTGATAACACAAGTGCAATTAGTATTTCTAAAAATCCAATTCAACACTTTAGAACTAAGCACATTGAGATAAGACATTACCTTAGAGTTTGTAGGTGCTAAGGATCAATTGGCTAATATTTTCAGAAATCCCATTTATGAAAATCACTTTACTAAAATTAGAAGAGAATTAGGGGAATCATGCTTTAAATTGTCTTTGATTTTGCTCACATAACATGAATGCCTTAATTATTTTCTCTTACCATGTTTGTTGTATGCATTACATTATCTTGTGGCCTTTGATTTTTCTTTCCTTACAAAAACTGCATTTTATTAAAGAAATCATTAAAAACAGTTGATATTAGTTAGTTAGCCCTATTGGGCTCCAATGAATTAATTAGCTCAATCTAGAATGACAACTCATAATATCTAGTACACACTTATGAACCAGAAACCCAAATCCCTTAAATAAAATGTGTCTCCATGAATTAAGAGCTTGAGTGAGGACCATTGGGACTCGTAGAAAAATACTAGCACCCTCATAATCCAATTTTGAAGTTGGTTCAACATTATACTAAAGAAAATCAACTACACTCCAATATCTTATAAAATTACAATGAGGTGAAGCTCAGGTCCTTGACTTAGTATCCACTATATGCATACTTCCCATGAATTAGTGATTGTAATCTAACAAGGTACTGTTATTAACCTATCAAGATTACATCTCGAATCCTTGTGTTATAGATCCACTTATTATGTGATCAATTAACATATTCTATCTTCAAGGAGCATATATCAAATTCCACTGAATAAATTATTATGACCATAGTCTTCTTGATCATGTATCCTTTAAATCACCTAAGGGAACACAATGTCTTAATTTCATGAAATATCATTGTGCCTTTATTGAGAATATTGTTGCCACCAGCCTCCATCAACAATGACCCAATTGATAAGAATTTATGACAACATTACGGTCTCACTTATAAGTCAAAGCCTTATGTTGATTTTGGCACATGCTAAATATCCTTTCAAAGTTAAAAGTCCATGTAATGTAGTGCAATATTAGTGAATCATGACAATCGATAACCTTACATCATGAGTCACTGTAGGTCTTATCCAAAATGCAATCATATATACTAGTGCACTCACCATGGGAAACTCATCCCAATGGCCAATACAAGTCAACTTTCTAATTTGGAGGTAGTGCACTACCATCTCTATTGGGTTGCCCAAATCTGTGAACAAATTGTGAACAACTTATCATCTTGCAAGGAGTCTATGACTTGTATCCTCTATGCAACTTCTAATGCACCCAAGTCATGTACAATGCAAAATATATGGGCGCATGTATGCTCAGATAACCAATTAATACATATGGGATAATAAAGGGAACTAGATATATAAATAAATAAATTTATTAATGAATCTCAATCAATTACATCATGTCATACTTTCCAAGGCTCTATCCGAATAGGATATGACCTACGATAAATCATGACATTGACTATTATTAAGTAGTTATGATTCATCAAGCTAACATGTTTCATGGAAACTCAACCCTGAGAGAATATTAAAGTAGTGCTAGGGTCTTTAGTGGTTTTGATCAATTGGTGAGACCTTAAGGTCGCTATAAGAATGTGAGCTTTTAGTTACGGTCATTAACCCTAGCTAAAAAAAGGCTTAGTGTAACTATAGGATATGAATGCAAACAAAATGGTTCGCAGCAAGGCGTGGCCATAGGGAGTGTAAACAAATTCTATAGATGCAACCATATGTAAGAGTAGGGGGCTATAAATTATGGCTACAACTTCATTTTGGCCACAACAAAAGGTAGTGGATAATTGTGTTTAAGAATGGCCGCTACTATAAGGTGGGCTATGGATGGGGCCTTTCTTTTAGCCACTACCATAAGGTGGGCTACAAATAGGGCCTTTGTTTGGCCACATCTATAAGGTGGGCTATGGTTAGGGCCTTTTTTTTGCCACAAATATAAGGTGGGCTATGGTTGGGGCCTTTGTTTGGTCGCTACTATAAGGTGGGATATGGATAAGGCCTTTTTCTTGGCCACTAATATTGGTCTTGAAATTGATGGAGCTTTCTATTAGTCGTTACTATGGATGTCTTGGTTACAGTCTATTGATGCAACAATTTTACTCAATTAAATCACTATGTAGCTCGTTTCTTAATGTAAACTTTAAGTTGAGATCAAGATGATATATAAAAGCAATACTAGTGAGAATAAAGAAGAGAACCAAAGATTATATGAGAACTGTTAAAACTTTGTGGGAAGAATGAAAAATGAACCGATTGATATCCAATACACTGGGAGACTAAATTATCATCATATGTTATGATCAAAAAAGGGAAGTTAAATGTAGTAATATAGAAATCATGATCATCAACTATTTAAATCTCATCAATCCACAACCTAGTAAAAAAATTTAGATGTTCCCATGGAATGGGTCAAAATAGTTCAGAATTAGGTATCATAAGTTCTAGCATTCCACACACATCAATGACCATGTGCATTGTAATAAGATGGTCATATTGTTGCCCATATTGGAAGAGCAACAACTATTTATGAAGATTCCTAGTTTCAGTCTAACCAAAAGCTTCTCTTGTGATGATCAACTAGTCCTCACTCCTTGTTGCTTTTTCAAAAGGCTTTTGCATCTAAACCTTGCCAAAAGGCCCTGTAACAACATTTACAAAGTACTTTTGTTTAGGCCTACGTGTATCAAGATAATAAACTACAATGTGGTTTGTAATCAATAGAAGCCATAATGCAATAAGGTAAAGAACTAACATGGAACAAACTTTACAAGAATTGATAGAAGTTCCAAAATTTTATAGATAACTAAGGAAACTTTTTCAGAAATAAGATTGTGAGAAAACATAAAGCAATTAAAGGGCATACTTGGGTTGTATAAAAGAAGCCATAGGGCGGCCATGTACAAGTAAGATAACTAAGATATCCATGTAACTCATATCCAATGTCCATCTAAACAAGGTCCTCATCTTTAACTTGTATATATAAATTATAAAATTGTTTATAAAAATGAATCCTCTTTAGTAAAATGGATCTACATACAATATAAATGAATTTACCTTTTGATCATTACGAGAATAATATATGATGCTAGCATTAGGGCCACCACCAACCAAAAGGTTGAATCTAGTAAAGGAGAAAGACAAATCATAAACCTTTAGGAAAATCTAAGCATGAAATTAATTATCACAAAATTCAAATATTCAGGTTCTTTTTTCAAATCTTGGCCTTTTCAACTATCCATTTATCCTAAATATTACAACCCACTTCAATACAAGTCAAATTGAACAAAACAAACTGAAAAATCAAGTGCTTGATATGGTATATGTAATACCTAGCACAAGAGATTAAGTTGTCATGTTATTTCTCATCAAGACCACTAATTCTGGACCTAAGCCAACTTGGGAGGCTATTTTTGCATTAATGATATTCAACCTACGTTTTACATTTCTAATCCAAACCCAACTTATGTCAACAAATTATTTATTGGTCATTCTAATAGGTTAATTCTCTTACTATAATTAAACAAACGCTTCTAGGAACAATAAGTATAAATATGTTATATACTCATTGAAATTCCCTGATTTTTTTCATAGAAGTTTCTTATACACAATATTGACATCCATGCTAGCTTCCAATGTTGTAACTTAAACCTAAAGCACCAGGTCAAGAGTGATATTGCTTAAATTTGCTTCCAACAGGCATGCACATAGTCAAGTAGATCAATGCCATTTCTCCAATGATACAAATTTAATGCATAAGACTTTTACTTTTATTACAAAAAAAATAACAACCAGACTAAAACAAAATAGTTTTAGACAATAATTTAAATAGTATATCAGAATCAACTTAACCAAATGGGCAAGACTTATAAAAAAAAAATGGAGCAAAGTAATTAGACCTTACTTGTTAAAGTCTATATGCATTATAAGATAAATCAAGTGACTTAAAAAAAAAATGATAAATCAAGTGATTCCATGAACTAGGACATTATAATAAATATGATCACTATAAAAGATAATGACTTTAAATAGACTCATTAATGGATATTAGCATCATTCTTCCCATTCCAACTAGTGAGAATCTCTAAGTTCTAAAAGTTTTTATATTAGTGGAAGTAGCATCTATTAGCATTCAAACTACACCAGTTAACAAGATTGTCCCCTACACCAACACAATTCTTGATTGATTCCTTTTAACCAACCTTCATGACAACATGGGAATCCCTACCAATTCAAAATAATATGGATACCTCTATACCCAACCATGGCCAAAGGATCAATACCCTAGCTATAAAATCTTAAGGCAAAAACCATGTCAATAAAAGCCTAAATGAACTAAGCAATTATTAATTTTTTTTCACTTTAAAGTTTGATCTAAATTTTCTATCAAATGTTAACATTAGCCTAGACAAATATAGGGTTTGGGTAAGTTTAATCCCATAAATTGGATTTATCAATAAAATTATTACTACTCACACACCATTTTTCATTCTACGCATTCAATTTGAGGTTTCTTTTAAGGAGTAGAATCAACTTGATAAATAATAGGTTTAGGATGGTTTAGAATGGAAATGAGAAATAGAACAACAATCTATGAAAAAAAAATTGGTTTAAAGATTTCAATATTTGATGCTTGCCTTCACTAGGAACCCGAAAAAATGTTTTTATTTATTAATGGTGATATGACTACAAATATTCAAGAATTTACTAGTCATATATTTCTTAAAATTTTCTCAACATGCTTAAAATTTTTAATTTTCTTTTCTTTTGTTTTCTTCTTTGTTCCTACATTTTATCAACAACCAAGGAGAGCAAAATCCAATGTCTAATTTCTAAATAATAATAATAATAATAGAGAAACTATGGATCATAAGTTATATGGTTGTACCATAGAGCTCAATTGAGTAGAGTTCTATTGATTTTAATGGGTCTAAATGAGATAAAAAGTGTAAGTAGAAAATTTCTAATTCTTCTATATAAACATGGGAAATCACTCTAAATATAGAAATGAATCAAAGTTAAAGAATTTTCAAAAGTGATTCAAATAAGGCTTTTTGCTTTTACTTTGAACTAGACAAACATAGAGATTCCTCTTAATAGAAAGAGAGAGAAAATCTAAAAAAGAATGGAGGAAATTCCATAGTCATCACTAACTTTCACTAACCACAAAATAAATGTTGAATGGAATTCCATAGTCATCACTTGTTCCCTTGTTGAAACGAAACTACAAAAGAAAGAAATAATTAGAATATTATTGGAAAAGAATTCACAAATTGAAAGATTTCACAAACAATTTGAACACTTGGTGATTATATCAAAGTTAATCATATTGAATAAAGCAATGAACATCTATAAAATATTAAACAAAAACAGAAGAAAAAAAAATTGTTATGCAGACCAGGAAACACTAGACAAAAATAAAAAATAAAAAATATCAATTAGAAAATAATTTAAAAGAAAATGACATTAGACATGAATCAATTAGAAGATTGGCTTTGTTGGCCATGTTGCCCTTATTGAAACTGAAACATTTGTTCTATCATATTCTACATTTGTTGTTTGTGTTGCTGCATCATCTCCATTTTCTATTGTTGTTGTAGTTGTTCTTGTTGTTGCAATTGATCTTGCTGTTGTTGAATTTGTTGTTGCATATGTCTTTCACATTGTTTAAACCAAAATACTTCTTCTTATGTTTCCTTAAGCTTTGCTTTGATGCAAGGACCACATTTGTCTCTTTTTTTTGTTGCACCAAATACTAATGTAGGAGTAGCACCAAATCCTAAACCATGTACACGACCATGTCTTTCCGATCCCATTACTTGTGTGTATATGTCATCCACTAACAATAGAGTGGATGATGAAGACTGCCCCATTTGTGATTGTGTTTGAGCTACCATAATCTCCTCAAATTAGGCTTAAAAATATTGTTAAGAAAATTCGCTCTTAGATTAACATAGGAATATATAATAAAAAAAATATTTCTCAAATATTTATTGTGGAAAAAAATTAAGTACTTACCATAATTTCACTGGATGCATCATCAATAGGTGTTTTATCCCTCTATGTGTGTGTAAGCTTGAACATATCTATCCCATTAGGCTTTGTGTCACCCTTCCTTAATCATGTCTGTTATGTTTAAATTATTTTATCATAATAAACTTATCATAAAATAACATATTATTAAAAATGATTTACTAACTTGTTCAAAACGCAGTTGCGCAAAGCTCTTAAACCCTAATGTGTGATGAATCTTCTATTTAACTCTATTTTCCTTGTTTCTTTTAGAGATGACATATATTTGATGCAAATACAAATGTGAAGTAAAGAAAAAGTGAATAAGTAATCACTAAAAAACACTAGTCATTAGAATCTTACTTGTGCTGCCTCTGAACTCCAAAGTTGGATAAGCCATTTCCAATCAACATCAGATACTAATGTTGGCTTATGCCTCAACCTCTCCTCATCTATAGACCAAGGGTTATAAAAGACTACTTTCATTATGTTTCTAAAGCTTCTATATTTACCTTAGTTTAGGGACAATATATAATATCTTCAATCCCCCTCTACATCAAACTTCTCCTATAAATTATTCAAAAGTTAATTACAAGGTAGGATAATAATGATATTTCATTTCATATGAATGTTACATAAAACATACCAAAACAAGGGTCCATATATTTTCTTTTGCATCAGCCGAAACACATGACCAATCAATAACTTGGAGTGGCATATAGTGTTGATTACGTACAAGGGTCCCCACGTAGCTTGTCAAATGATGTCCATTTATTTCATCTATCAATTACCCATATTCATTGAATGGAACTTTTACCCTCTCCCCTAGTCTCAATCCTAATAAACCAATATTTTGTGTTGAGCCATGTGTCCTCTTTTGGCCTAAGAACATCCCTATTGAAACAAAAAAGAATTAAAAAACATTCATTTTTAACTTATATGAGTGTATAAATGTAGTTATTATTTTAAATCTAATGTAATTGTCATACTAGAAACACTAGACTCAGAGCTATCAGGTTGGTTGGCAAGTAATCTATAAGCATGCATGGGATTATGAGTAGTTGTCTACCTATGGTTGAAAATATTGGGTACATTTACCTATTTAAGTTTGTCGTGGCGATGAGACATGGTTTAGTATGATAAGGCTAGAAAAAAAAAACAAATAGAAATGTTAGACATTAAATTTAAAATTTTAATTCAAAACAAATAAAAAAATTAAACAAATAGAAATCATTTATTGAAAACGCGAGAAATTCTAAACATATTTATATATATATATATATATATATACCACTAAAGAAAGTGACAACTCTTTCTTCACGAAATTACATCAATCCTCTTCATTTTCATTTTGTCAAGAAATTACATTATTTTTTAGGATGATTTCTCCTAAAACATCATTTCTATTCCACACAATTGTATCTTCATCAACCAACTTTGAGATAGGTAGGTGACCATCATGTGATCCACTTTGTCGAAATGGAATCACCATTAGATATGTCCCCACTCAACTGATATAGGTCTCGGGATTACATCTCTATGACGGTATACCGATATGATTTATTTGAGTTTTTCACATAGAACACTTGTTTAACTTGAGATGTAAGTACAAATGGTTCATCTATGGATAACATTCATGTGAAATTGACAAAAATGTAGTCATACTCATCATTTTTTATTCGTCATCCAATATTTATAACATCCCACCAATCATAGTTGAATAGAACAACCCGATTTCCACCAAGGTAATGTAATTCAACAACTTCAGTAAGGACACCATAGTAAAGGACATTGCCTAAAATTGGATTCATATCTTAAGCGCTTGCAAAGCTTCATGTTTATGCAATTACAACAACTCTAATATTCTGAGTCGTTATTTTGTTATCACACTTCTTGGTATGCAATCTAAATCCATTAATAATATAGCCTTTGAAGCACGTATATTCGGACCACATGATAATGTTAGAAGGTGTTCAGATATATGACTTTCATGATGCAATTGTGCAACCTACAAGGCAATAATGGAATTAAATTCAATATAATCATAGTAGAAAACAAATTACATAATAAGGAGTATACTTACACGTCTTTCAAACCACTTCAGTATACTTACACGTCTTTCAAACCACTTCATAAGTTCCTTATTATGAATCAAATCTACATCTTGAGTAGATATACGAGGTCTAGACCTAATGTTTTGTTTATGCTCCCTATGAATTAAAGAAACATTAATTAAGTATTTAAACTAGAGTTTAAATTAAAACTTAAATAAATTTCTTATTTAATGAATGAAATGACATCTTCACAATTTGTTAGTACATATAAATGTGTTCGTTTCTACTCTTCTGAACTAAGTTCACGATATGTAGACCTTCCTAATGCATGTCTAATGCTTTTGAAGATAATGAACCCTTCATCTTTTGTATCGGTCAAACCAACAAAGTTTCTATGAGTGCGATTATACTTTGTTTCCATATCATTTAAGTGTTTAAACCAAAATGTTGTACATTATTCTATAAGGTACCCTTCTACAATAGAACCTTCTAGATAAGTCCTATTACGCACATACGATTTTAAAATGTGTAAGTACCTATTATCAATCATATGTAGACCAATAAACATATTAATGAATTGAACATAATATGAAATAATGTTAAATGACAAGTACGAAATCATAATAATACCATTCAATAGGGTACATCCAATGATATTGCACAAGTTCAATGATCTTTGCTTCATTTTCAAATGCACAGGTAGATACATCATAATGTCAAAGAATAATGGAGAAAATATTCACTCTAGTTTACATAATATGACAATGATATCATTCTCCAACCATTGTAATTGATTTGTTGATAAGACCTTTGAGCACAACTGCTTGAAAAAGTTGTAAAATTCAATGAAAACTCCAGATACTTTCTTATACAAAACTCCACGAATTGCAAGAAGGAGAAGTTGTTGCATCAAAACTTGACAATCATACGACTTTAAACCATATATTTTCTTTCATTAAGTTGCACACATTGAGATATATTTGAAGAATAACCATCAAGGATATTGACTAATTTCAAAAGTTTGCAAAACTCCTCATTTGGAGTTGGTGAGTATTGTAAGCAAAACAACTTTGTTCTATTTTTCCATTGGGTGAAGTTAGCTTTTAGTTAATACCTAAAGCTTGTAAATCTAGATGGCTATTTAGGTTGTCCTTAGTTTTACCTTTAATGTTCAACCATATCCCAATTATACAATCACACATTTTCTTCTCAATATGCATTATGTCTATATTATGACGTAACATGAATGTTTTCCAATATGGTAACTGAAAAAAAAAAAATACTATTTTTCTTCCAATTATGCTAACGTGTAGCATTTTCCCATTTTTTTTCTTTGTGACTTCCCCAAAATAATTGGTTCTAGTTGTTCTCATTGTTGCTACACATCAACCCCAGATGATTGTGTAAGTGTAGTATCAATTCCTCTTCACCATTAAAGGACCTTTTATCACATCTAAATCTATGATTAGTTGGCAGAAATCGACGATAACTTATGCAACAAAATTTTCTCTTATGTTGTAATCAATAGGAAAAAGTTTCTTTATGGCAAGAAAGACAAGAAAACTATCCTTTTGTACTCCACCTTGAAAGGCTCGCATGTGCAAGAAAGTCACTAATTGTCCATAATATAGTTGCATGCATGCGAAAATTTTGTTTACTCACAACATCATATGTAGCAACTTCATACTCCCATAGTTCTTATAACTCATCTATTAAGGGTTGTAAGTACACATTAATTTCATTTCTAGGAGCAGTTGGACTAGGAATAAGCAACAAGAACATGAAAAATGGTTGTTTCATGCACATCCATGGTGGTAATTTGTACAGGATGAGAACAATTGGCCATGTGCTATGGTCAATAAACTTATTACTACATGGATTGAAACCATCACTAGCCAACCTTAGCCTAACATTGCGATTCTCCGATGCAAAAGTAGGATTTAAAGAATCAAACCTTTTCCAAGACAAAGAGTCTACTGGATGTCTCATCAAGTCATTAGTAGTGCGACCTTAGGCAAGCCACTCCATGTAGGAAGTCATTTTTTATGACATAAACAACCTCTAAAGCCTTGGTATTAGAGGAAAGTGTCGCAAATCCTTAGCAAGAATTTCCCTATCCTTTGAACATGCTCTTGAACCATCCCTAGAGTTACACTCGACATTCTTCCATCTAGAGGTACTACAAATGGTACATTTTTTAGCATTTGCATTCTCATTTGTAAACAACATGCAATTTTATGGGCATGTGTCTATCTTTTTGTTATCAAGCCCAAGATCACAAAGTATTTTATTTGCTTCATAGTAATTGCTTGGAAAATTATCACCCTCAAGAAGTGTCTCCTTCATAACATTGTGAATAAGTTATTGCTCCATCCATTAAGGCACTTCATGTGAATCAACCTTATGATAAAAGCTAACTTCGTGAATTTAGTACAACTAGGACATAATTCCTTCTCTGCATTCTCTAAAATGTTTTAAAAAAAATTCCTTCATCATTTAGTTCTTCAAGATCAGTATCAACATGTGGAATTTCATTTTCTTTTAACATATTACTAGTGTTTGGCATCCCAAATGCACAATGTTGCAATCCATGCATATCGCCGTAAGGTTTGTCTTCAAAGTCATCATTATATATTGACTCATCAAACTTATATTCACTATGCATCACCCAACAGACATAGTTTCTAACTATCCCATAGTTTTATAAATGACTATGCATAGTCTACTCTGCATCAAACAGTTGTTGTAATGAACACAAGGACATAATATCTTGCCACTTCCAAGGGTCCCCATAGTTCTCTAAGTACACAAAATGGGCAAGGCATATTATTTGACCTTGTCCAAATATGCACCTAGAGAACAAAAGGCTAACTTCCGAAATCTCTTAAATATGAATCAAACATAAAAGAATAACTTCGTAGATATTATGTTTTCCTATACTATCCAATCAGACAATTCAAGTACCATTTGTAGACAAACAAACCTTAATCACATACTAGAAATTTTGAGATGATGTCAACTTGAAATAAGTTCATTGATAGAACCATTTTCACTCTTTGGCAACTTAAATGTCTTTAGTATGTAATAAGAGAAATTTTTGTCTTACAAGGATACTTGAACGGGAAGTCTAAGGTTTCATGCATGCATATAGGAAGAATTAAAGTGAGAAATTTTCTTACTTATATAGAAGACAAGGAACCAATAAAAATATAAAAGGGTAATTACAATTGGAAAATAAAGTAAACATCTTTGAGATTCATTCATCTTTTGAGGTGGGTTCTTTCAAATCCAAGTATCTAACAAGGTATTTCCATTCTCTGTAACTCTTAGTGCATTTGCAAGTAAATATAATCCATCAATTGTGCCATTAATTATGCGATTTGAACTCTTGTGAAGAAGTTTTGCCTCTAAAAATTCATATACATAAAGTAAAGAATATGATGTTATATAAAAATATTTTAATACGAGTGAGATGACACCTCATAAGAGTCCATTTATGAGTGATTTTGAGATACTAAGTTCCTGAATGAATTTTTTCGAAACCAAAAAAATTCTTTTTGAAGTTTAATAAGAACTTTTGTTCCAATTTGGTTAATTTTATTTTAAAATTTTGATGATTTATAAAAAATAAAAAATAAATAAAAAAAAAAAGTTAATATGAAAGTTACAAAAATGCTACTTCTTCTAAAAAAATTATTTTTATATATGCAATAAGTTTTTCATATTTAATAAAAATTTTATAATATCAATATTGCAGTTTACTTCAGTTTTCAACTAAAGGAAAAACCAGAAGTTATATGAAATGAAGTTTAAAAATGTTTTTCAATGCTTACAAGCATTTTCTTACAAAAAAAGAGGTGTTCGATAAACTTTTTAAAATTATTTTAAAAACTTAGAGAACCACTTTAATAGCTCATTTGGGAATGATTATGGTTAAAAACATTTTTATTTGTAGTGCTTTTGTAAAAGGCAATTATTGCATCTTAATTAACCAAGGTTGGAGTCCTAGAGTTGTCAGCTACTAGGCGTGTGATGAAGGGAGCAACACTGATAGTGATTAGACCAATGGATAGGAAGATGATGAAAATGGAGAGTGAGTATGCAGGTTTGGGCGGTTGTATTGAGGAGGAAAATGAAAAAAAAAAAAAAAAAAACCTTTGACAGAAGCTATGAGAGAGATGTTGCAGGAGAAAAGGTCTTACAAGATGGAGATCATTATAAGTTTTGGCATTACAAATTTTATGGGTATATAAAATTATGAAGATAGTAATCCATTTTTTTAATTCATTCTATTGCTTGATTATTTTTATTTTTATTTTTGAATAAGAGTACATTATTAATATTTATTATCTCTCATCCAATGTATCTAATTTTATCTTCATTTTTAGGATGTTTTAAAAAATCAAAGTGGGTCAATAGATTATGTTAACAAAACCATCTCTTTTAGAATAAGATTCCATCCTTTTAGAAAGTTGACTCCATGGCAAACCAATTTAGTTTACCCAACTCTTTCCATATAGAAAATCAGAAGAATTTGCAAAGTTTGATAAAAACATTAGTCCACAGATTCAATGTTTCAAACATGACTATAAAGTTTAAAATTTGAAATATTTTTTTTTTATCCTTTCATTTTTTTAAATAATTCTTAGATTAGCATTAAAAAAAATATATTTTATATTAAAATTATTATTCATTTTTAAAAAACAGTAAAAAATAAATAAATAAAAAACATCTTTGCTACCTAAGTTGATCACTAAAGTAAGGGTTTAGAAATAGTTCTAATATTTTCCAATAAATTATCAACATGAGGGAGTTAGTAAGTTTTTTTTTTTTTTTTTTTTTTTTTTTTTTTTTTTTTTTATCGCAATTTCGACCTATAATACATGAGTTTTTTCACAACTTTTTCCCAAAATTTACTAACATAAATGTTGTTTCCCTTTTGAATCATACAAACCTACAATAACAGCTATCATGTGTCATTTTGGATGATATTGATTTTCCTTAACGACTATTTTTCCACACATTTCCACAAATAAATCTATATGGCTATGTTTGGTTCCCGGAAAATGCTAAGAAAAGGAAAAAAAATCATGTGAAAAATTATTTTCATTAGTTTGGGTGACATGGAAAATATGATGGAAAAAAAAATATAAGGAAAATATTAAAGAAAATATCATAATATTTTCCCTACTATTTTCCTTAAAAAATAATGAGAAAAATAAGATAAAAAGAGAAGGGAAAAGTTTGGGGAAATTTTATCGGGCTCGGGGTATTGTCTTCATCGAGTATCTCCTCCCTCTCCCCAACCTCCCTAGTTAGCTCATCCACCTTGGCCTTCAGCTCCACCACTTTGGCCCTCAAGCAGGCGATCTCCTCTGTGACGGCGTGGATCTGGTCCACCATACGCTTCTCCACCCTGCTCCAGGCTTCGCGATGGCCGGTAAAGAATTCAACAACTCTGGCATTGGCTTTGGAGTCCTCCTTCTGGCGGGACTTGAGCCGGCAGAGCTCTTTGTTAGCTTGGAGTGGCTTGAGATGGAGGATTGAGAGCTGGGAGATTGAGGAGGAGGATGGGAGGAGGGCCAAGAAGAGAGAGAAGCTAAGGCCAAGGTAGGAGGAGAGCAACTGATGATTCTGACTTTGATGCCCTTGCTTCTTCTTCCACCTTCTCCTCCATCACCATTGCTGAGTGGATCTCAGTATGATTCCTAAGACCATGTCATGCCTGCAGCTTACGTATTTAATATTTATTACTTTGATATTGTTTGGTGACTAAGAAAAATAGTGAAGTCTATGTTTTTCCTATTCTTTAAAAATAGAAATTCATTAATTGCATCTTGTGGATTAATGCAACAGTGAGGGCATAATATATGTATATTCCTTTAGCAAGGTGTATAGAGTTCCTGCATAAAGTGTATAAATGCAGTGTTAATTTGCAGTACAAGACCATAAATGCAGTGTTAATTTGCTGGAAATTTGGTTGTTTGCGTGTGATTTCTAGGATTATTGAATTTGGTTTATCTAAACATTGATTTTCACATAAATTCCTATGAGTAATGAGCAATGTTTTGAGTTAGAATGTGTGTTGGTTATATGTTTCTGCAATAGTTTTGCAAAAGTGATTTTTAGAAAATAAGAGCATAAAATTTATTTTATTATTCAACAAATTGATAACCTTCTAAAACAAATTGTGGATTTTGTTTTCCTTCCATTTATCCTTGACTTTTTTTTTTTTTTTTTTTTTGTGGTTAACCAAGCAAAAGAAAATGAATTCTTTTTTTTTTCCCCTTGAATTTTCCATGGATAACAAAACAAATGAAAAAATTTATATTCATTTCCTTAACTTTTTCTTTCTTTCCACTTTTCCTCCAAATTTTCTTTCTCTCACATTTTCCGGGAACCAAACATAGCCTATGTATCCAAGATTCAAGATAAAAAAAAGGTTTGGGTGGAGGAGAAAGGCATACAAGACAATTGAAAATGGTTTATAAACAACAAGTGATCAATCAAATTACATTGCAAATATCTAGAGCTACCTAACTAGTTCAAGCACTCGATATATGGGCTTTGTGATGACAACCCAATTTTTAAGGTCAAACCAACTCTAGAGAAACCCTCATATCCTCCTTGGGTCATTGTAAATTAATTTGCTTGGTAATTAATTTAGTGAACTTGTAAATTTTTTAGTTTTCCTTCTTTGTCCAAGAAATGGAGAAGAACTTTTATCAATTTGTGCATGAAGGATGTGGTGTCACTGCAAGCATGGATGCATTACCCTATGGCTATGTTTGGTTCCCAAAAAATGCTAAGGAAAGGAAAAAAATAATGTGGACAATTATTTTCTTTAGTTTGGGTGACATGGAAAATATGATGGAAAAAAAATATAAAGGAAAATATTAAAGAAAATATCATAATATTTTCCCTACTATTTTCCTTAAAAAATAATGAGGAAAATAAGATAAAAAGAAAAAGGAAAAGTTGGGGGAAATTTTATCGAGCTCGTGGTATCGTCTTCACCGAGCATCTCCTCTCCCTCCCCCACCTTCCTAGTTAGCTCCTCCACCCCTGCGTTTAGCTCCACCTCGGACCGCTCCAGCTCCACCACCTTGGTTCTCAGGCAGGCAATCTCCTCTACGGTAGTGTGGATCTGGTCCACCATACGCTTCTTCTCCCTATGCCAGGCTTCACGGTGGCCGGCGAAGATTTCAACAACTCTAGCATTGGCTTTGGAGTCCTTCTTTTGGTGGGACTTGAGACGGCAAAGCTCTTGCTCAGCTTGGAGCAGCTTGAGATGGAGGGTTGAGAGTTGGGAGATTGAGGAGGGGGATGGGAGGAGAGCCAAGAAGAGGGAGAAGTTGAGGCTAAGGTAGGAGGAAAGCAACTTCCTATGTGGGTGTAGACCCACTAATGATTCTGACTCTGATGCCCTTGCTTATTCTTCCACCTTCTCCTCCATCACCATTGTTGAGTGGAGCTCAATATGATTCCTGAGACCATGTGATGCCTGCAGCTTACGTATTTAATATTTATTACTTTGATATTGTTTGGTGACTGAGAAAATGAGTGAAGTCTTTGTTTTTCCTATTCTTTAAAAATAGAAATTCATTAATGGCATCTTATGGATTAATGCAACAATGAAGGCATAATAGATGTATATTCCTTTAGCAAGGTTTATTCAAGTCATATAGAAAGTGTATTAGTGTAGTGTTAATTTGCAGTACAAGACCATAAATGCAATGTTAAGTTGCTAGAAATTTGATTGCTTGCATGTGATTTCTAGGATTATTGATTTTGGTTTATCTAAGCATTGATTTTCACATAAATTCCTATGAGTAAGAAGCAATGGTTTGAGTTAGGATGTGTGTTGGTTATATGTTTCTACAATAGTCTTGTAAAACTGGTTTTTATAAAATAAGAACACAAAATTTATTTTGTTATTCAACAAATTGATAATCATCTAAGACAAATTGTTGATTTTTTTTTCCTTCCATTTTTCCTTGACCTTTTTTTTTTGGGTTAACCAAACAAAAGAAAATGAATTTTTTTTTTCCTTGAATTTTCCATGGATAACAAAACACGTGAAAAAATTTATATTCCTTTCCTTAACTTTTTCTTTCCTTCCATTTTTCCTCCCAATTTTCTTTTTCTCGCATTTTCCAAGAACCAAACATAGTCTACGTATCCAAGATAAAAGAAAAGGTTTGGGTGGAGGAGAAAGGTATACAAGACAACTGAAAATGGTTTATAAACAACAAGTGATCAATCAAATTACATTGCAAATATCTAGAGCTATCTAACTAGTTGAAGCACTCTATATACAGACTTTGTGATGACAACCCAATTTTTAAGGTCAAACCAACTCTAGAGAGACCCTCATCTCCTCCTTGGGTTCTTGTAAATTAATTTGCTTGGTAATTAATTTAGTGAACTTGTAAATTTTTGGGTTTTCCTACTTTGTCCAAGAAATGGAGAAGATTTTTTTTCAATTTGTGCAAGAAGGATGTCGTGTCACTGCAGGCATGGATGCATTACCCTATGGCTATGTTTGGTTCCCGGAAAATGCTAAGGAAAGGAAAAAAAAACAATGTGGAAAATTATTTTCTTTAGTTTGGGTGACATGGAAAATATGATGGAAAAAAAATATAATAATATTTTCCCTACTATTTTTCTTAAAAAAAATAATGAGGAAAATAAGATAAAAAGAGAAGGGAAAAGTTGGGGGAAATTTTATCAAGCTCGTGGTATCGTCTTCATCAAGCATTTCCTCTCTCTCCCTCACCTCCCTAGTTAACTCCTCCACCTTGGCCTCCAATTCCGTCTCGGACCACTCCAGCTCCGCCACCTTGGCCCTCAGGCAGGTGATCTCCTCTACGGCGGCGTGGATTTGGTCCACCATACGCTTCTCCTCCATGCGCCAAGCTTTGCAGTGGCTGACAAAGATTTCAACAACTCTAGCATTGGCTTTGGAGTCCTCCTTCCGACGGGACTTGAGGCGGCAGAGCTCTTGCTCAGCTTGGAGCAGCTTGAGATGGAGGGTTGAGAGCGGGGAGATTGATGAGGAGGATGGGAGAAGAACCAAGAAGAGGGAGAAGTTGAGGCCAAGGTAGGAAGAGAGCAACTTCCCATGTGGGTGTAGACCCACTGATGGTTCTGACTTTGATGCCCTTGCTTCTTCTTCCACTTTCTCTTCCATCACCATTACTGAGTGGAGCTCAATATGATTCTTGAGACCATGTGTTGCCTGCAGCTTACGTATTTAATATTTATTACTTTGATATTGTTTGGTGACTGAGAAAATGAGTGAAGTCTTTGTTTTTCCTACTCTTTAAAAATAGAAATTCATTAATGGCATATTGTGGATTAATGCAAAAGTGAGGGCATAATAGATGTATATTCCTTTAGCAAGGTGTATAGAGGTCCTATAGAAAGTGTATAAATGCAGTGTTAATTTGCAGTGCAAGACCATAAATGCAATGTTAATTCAATTATATTTGCAAGCAAAATAATTTTTATTATTTTTATAAAAAAACAAGACTTTTATAGTTTTATTTACAAAAATATCAAAATTCAATCCAATTTTATGAATACAAAAAAAGAAATTATTAACAGAAGAACAAATTTTTACAAAATTAATTACAAAAATGTTTCAATCCTTTTTTTATTTATCAATAAATAATCTTACCTTTGCATGATTTAAAAAAAAAAGGTTTATTTAGTATCCTTGATTCTTCAAAAAGAGATCTTGATTTAAAGGTTTCTAATTTATGAAGAAAAAAAATTAAAAGTTTATCTAATTTTTTTTTTTAAAAAAAAAACAAATTTTCAAGTTTTATTCATAAAAGCAAACCAATTTGATTTTTGATTTAAAAAAAAAATGGAACTTCAAAATTTTATATTTTGTTTAAAGAGAGGATTTTACATTTTCACAATTTTGTTTAAAATGAAAGAATTTTACTTGACTTTTACCATTACAAAAAATTATTTTTTAGATTTTATAATATATATATATATATATATATATTATATATATATATATATATATATATATATATATATATCAATTCAATTTTGTTTTTAAAAGTCCTTTTAAATTTTTATTTTAAATAAGGGAATTTGCTTAACTTTTATTTAAGAAAAGAAAATTTAATTTTATTTAAAAAAATTATAGTTCATCCAAAAGAATTTTTTTTAACATTTATTAAAAGAATATCCTTTTTACCAATTTGCTTGGAAAGAGAAAGGAATTTTGCTTTTATTTAAATAAATAAAAAATTAAAATACAAGTTTATCTAAAAAAATTTAGTTCTCTCTTATTTATTTAAAAGAGGACTTTTGCAATTTAATTTTTAAAGTAATTCTAATCCAGAATGGGCTTTAACTTAAAAATAATGATAAAAAAATAAAAAATAAAAAATTCTTACAATTATTTACAATAATCTTTCAATCCTTTTTTATTTACTAAAAAGCAACTTTCATTTGAATTAAAAAATATATATTTTTAAAAAAATTATTTTAATTTCCTTTATATAAATAAAAAAACTTTCGATTTTATTTAGGAAAACTTTACAATTTATTTTTAAAAAAAATTATCCCGATTTTATTCTAAAAATATATTGCAAATTTATTATATTAAAAAAATTCAAAACATGATAATAGGGAAAAAAAAGATTCATTTAAAAAACAAATTTAACTTTTATTAAAAATTAGTTTTTATTTTTTATTTTGAAGAGTTTTATTTATTTATTTATTTTTTAAAAAAAAAGTTTTTGATATGATTTTAAGAAAATGGCTTTTTTTATTAGTGTAAAAAAAATTATTGGATTGTTCCACCAACTAAAACACGAATAAATAAACTACATTTTTCATTAACAAATAAATAAATAAACAAAGACTAACAGAGCATATTAAGCAAAATAACAAAAAAAAACTGAAAGAAAAATAAATCCATGAAGAACAAATTAAACAAATATATACATGTAGACCCCCGTTTGGGATTCATTATACCTCATTTTTCCTACAACTCATCTTTGCAGGTGGAAGGCTCTCAAGGTGTGATTACTACCAAAAAGTGCTATTTTGTAGACCTAATTATAATGGTTTTAAGCACATTTGAGTAGTAATCATATTCATTTAACCCAATTAATTCATTAAGGTCCTTAGTAATTGGTTTTAACCATTTTGTGGCAAGTTTACATGTTTTTATCAGCTTATGAATCAATTCAAGCATGCCAAATGATGGAGGAGCTACTTGGACAAGTTAAAGCAAGGATTTTGGAAGTTTACAGGCTTGAATTTCAAGTGGAAACACGAGCACAAACAAGAACAATGGAGAAGAGGAAAACAGAGGACAGTAGCTGCAGTCTTCTTTCGCACTTTTGGGGCACTTCCCGAAGTCCATTTTCTACATACTATATACCATTTCAAAGCTCAGGAAGTCAAGAATATAACGCTTCAAACCGTGTACAATTTGGAGCTGAAATGAGGAAGATATGGCCTTCGGAAGACAACTGCATCAAACCTTGAGAAAATTTCGCAAGGTGAATTTCTCCTTGCGAAATTTCGCAAGGGGATTTTCCTCATGGTGTGAAATTTTGCCATTTCGCAACATTGCGAAATTTCGCAAGGAGAAATTCACCTTGCGAAAATGCCAAATTTCCTCTATTTCTCCACGCACGCACCACCGACTTCCCAAATATTTTTAGCTTGATATTTTCTCATGTAAATTCCTTTTGTAACCTTGTATTCAGCCGTCATAAGGCTTTATCTTGTAATTTTGCTATATATAGAGGTGCACAACACCTCCAGAATATAGATGGTTGGGGGATCGATCCTCTGTACATTAACTTAGAAATATATAAAGCTCTGTTTTTCTCTCTTCTCTTGTTCTTCCCCATTTCTATTTTCTTAGTAGCCAAATAGCCTCTGAGGTCTTTTCCTCAGAGGATGATTGGCTAAAACCTTTAAGTTTCTCAAAGTATGGATGTTATGTGATGGCTTGGATGCAATCCCATGGAAATTTCTTGTACCTGGAAGGTAAGGTAGTCGTTTTTCATTAATGGTTCATTAATGCAAAGTTTGGTTTTCATTTCCTTTGGACAACTTCCAACGGCCAATACTTGATAAGCTTTTGGATTTCTATCCATTAGCTATCTCCTACGAGCTATTGGAAGGTGAGGTTTTCAATTCCAAGTTTTGCATTAATCCGTTAGAACCAATTTCAATGGCCATTGAAAGGTGAGTTTATCACCTGGAATGACTTTGAGTTGCCAATATTTGGTAAGCTTTTGGCTTTAGACCATTAGTTATCTCTTACGAGCCATTCAAAGGAAGTCTAAGGTGAATAACCATTGATGAAATCCACTACCATCTGTTTTGCCATTTTAAAGGATTAAAACTTGATTTGCTAAATCCATACCGGTTCGGGAAGCAAGCATCACCATAGTTGCAACCCCAACGCGAGGAGCCTATCCTGAGATTTCCAATTTGCATAAGAGCCAGAGCATAACTATCCTATCTTTGAGAAACTTGTTTTTACACCCTTTCATTTTAGTCTTTAATGTTAGCTTAAATTAGTTTAAATCTTTCTAAAACATTTACATCTTCTTTTAAAGCTAACATCCATAAGAAAATCACCTATTTTCCTAATTTGAATATCACTTGTGTTTGCGAAAACCCTTCCCAATGAACGATCCTAGAACCACTATGTTATAGTAGCTTGGCTACTTTAGTAATAGTATTTAAGGTATAAATTTTGTTGATACGCCTTTAAAGCTAAGCTACCATGAGTCGCATCAAATGGCGCCGTTGCCGGGGAAGGTGCTACAAGCACAGTGAAGCAACCATTAAGGGTAACTTGTGATCTTCATCACAAGTTTGGTGAGTTTTCTTCTAATTTTTTTTTTAGTTTAGTTTTTATTTAGTTAAATTTTTTATTCTCTTTTCTTTTATTTTTGTTTTAATTTCAATTTGTGCATTCGTTGTTGGATTCGAGACCAAGAGGGAACCCTGGTACAAGTTGAAGAAAAGAGCCTTCGTTGAATATCATTTTTTTTAGAAATGGAAATTCCACATGAAGATCAAAGCTCTCATTATGATCATAAGAAGGACAAAATTGCATACTTATCCATGAGGGATCGGATTGAATTAGGGAAAAGGCAGGTTCAACAAAGCCAATGGGGTAGTAAGGATGCTTTGAATGAAGACATGAGCATGAAGGCAAAGCTAGCATCTATGGCTAGAACGATAGAAGAGTTTGAATTGAGAAATGTGCATACTGAAGCACAACCACAAGCCATGTCAACTTCATTTGAGTATGTAAACCATCCCAACCTTACAAGCCAACCTCAACATCAACCGAAGGACAAATTCGCATACCTATCCATGAGGGATCGGATTGAATTAGGGAAAAGGCAAGTTCAACAAAGCCAATGGGGTAGTAAGTATGCTTTGAATGGAGATGATTCATATGAGCATACGGTAGGGGAGTGCCCTACCATTCCAACTTTGAGAGACATGTGCGGTTACCAAAGCTCCTACACCTCAAGTTGGAATAACCATCCCAACCTTACAACCCAACCTCAACTTCAAACATCAATGAGTACATCTTCATTGGAGCAAGCCATTTTGAAGATAAGCAAAGTCATGGAGGACTTTGTAGGTGAGCAACAAAAGATCAACTCTCATCTTAATAAAAAAATTGATAATTTGGAGAGTTCAATAAATGTAAGAATGGAGGAGGTTTATAATGATCTATCACTAAGGATAGAAAAAATTCAAGACTCCATTGAGAAGCTCACCAATCTCAACATAGCAAGGGGGAAAAGGAAGCTTCCTCCTCAACCCCAACATAACCTTCAAGGAACCAATGCAAAAAGATCAAGGAAAGTGTTGAAGATCGACACTTTGGTGGGGGATTGCTATGACAACTCTATGGACCAACCCTCCATTGAAAATCATAAGGTTCAAGATGACAAAGGGTTACCTGAACCCTTTAAAGCATCCACTTCTCCAGGGAAGAGAAGAGAAACGAATTCCCTTGGACCAAATGGGAAGGATGCCAATTTTGTTTGGGATCCAGGGGGAATTCAGCATGAAGTGGGTGTGTGAGTGAGGATGAGCTAAATAGTTCATCTTCTTTTTGGGGTACATGCTATCAGCTTCATTTAAATTCTATGTTTTTTTTTAAATTTATGCATGTTTTAGTTTGAATTCTTAGCTTTAATTTAGTTTTAATATGTTTTTAAGATGAGTTTTGAAGTGTTCATGCAGGTACGAAAGCTCACAAGCTCACAAATGTGGAGAAAAAGGTGAAATAGGGGAGAAATATATCTAAGTCCAAGCTTAAAAGCCCATTTTGCAACTCAACAAGTGAGTTGCGAAATGCACATTTTGGCAAGATGCAAAATGCAACCTCTCGGGATTGCACTTTCGCAAGGGTAGTAACCAATGCGAAAATTTGGCAAGGTGAATTTTCACCTTGCGAAATTTTTTCTTCATGCTTACCAAGGATTTGATTCTTTTTAAATTCATTTTCAAACTTCAATTTTCTAGTTTTAACACTCCTCCTTTGTTTTCCCCTGTTTTAGCCAAAAATCTCCAATTTTAACACCCGTGCAAGCTACATTCAAATGTCATTGCAACTTATATGAGTATACCATCATGGCATGGACCCTTTGAGCCTTGTCCTCAGCTGCTCAAAGTGGGGCCCACTCATCATTTTTGTAAATATTTAGTATAAATTCCTCTCTCATTCAATTTTTGAATTTTGAAACAGGTGGTTCAACCTTCTCAACTCCAAGTCCACATCACATGAGGTACCACTTCCTTCCTCCTTATTTTCGATTCAAACATTGAGGACAATGTTCATCTCGGTTGGGGGGAGAGATGAGGAAGTAAGTATTAGTTTAAATTTTTATCATACTTAGTTAAATTAGCTACTTTTTGTTTAAATTTAAAAAAATTTTGCTTTAAACTCCATGGATATTAAGGATTAACTCTCAAAATTAAATGAGAGAAGTCGAGTTTCAACTTGATTACATGAGTCTTAGAGTTTGTATTATGCTCTTCTAAAAGTTGATGAATTGTTGAAACTCCCATTGCATGCAAACTTATCTCTTCCACCTTAAGCTATTCGCACACACATACATTAGATTCCGGTTATAAGATGTGAAACTATCTCACCCTCTAAGCTTGAGAAATCATAATTTGACACCTTTAACCTCTCTTTAATAGTGTTGGGACACCTCATAAAGACCAATGAGTCTTTAAAAAAATAGAAAAACGAAAAAGAAAAAGAAAAAGAAAAAAAATATAATAAACTTCTTTGTTTGCCTTGAAACCTGACCATGGTCCGAAGGGGTGGCGAAAGCCTTTAAAGCCTGGTGCCCTAAGCCTTTATTGGTTGGGAGTCACCGATCCTCTGCTTGTTACATGGGTGAATTGGTTAAGTTTAGTAAGTGAAAAGAATTGTGAATAAGAGGTGCGTTCCTAGCCTATCAAGAGATGGTTAATTTTGCTAAGCTTAAAGAAAGACTTAGGTTGGGGGGAGATGATAGTTATCCATACTATACTCGGAAGCTAATCACATTAACACTTAGCTTTTAGTGGAAGAATTTGTTTGGATCTTTTGAGAGTGGAAATTCTTTTGATGCTTAAACTTGCATAATATCCATTCTTTGTACTCTATGATCAAGTGAATGCTTTGACAACTCTTATTACAGGTTGAGTTTCACATCTTTATTGATCCATGGATGTCCATCATGCCACTCATATCATTTTTTGGAGTGATTTGCATGATCCCTTTTATGTATATTATTATAGTTTACTTAGTTTTTATCTCCTCCATTGCTAAGGGACTAGCAATGAGTCGGTTGGGGGGTGTGATTACTACCAAAAAGTGCTATTTTGTAGACCTAATTATAATGGTTTTAAGCACCTTTGAGTAGTAATCATATTCATTTAACCCAATTAATTCATTAAGGTCCTTAGTAATTGGTTTTAACCATTTTGTGGCAAGTTTACATGTTTTTATCAGCTTATGAATCAATTCAAGCATGCCAAATGATGGAGGAGCTACTTGGACAAGTTAAAGCAAGGATTTTGGAAGTTTACAGGCTTGAATTTCAAGTGGAAACACGAGCACAAACAAGAACAATGGAGAAGAGGAAAATAGAGGACAGCAGCTATAGTCTTCTTTTGCACTTTTGGGGCACTTACCGAAGTCCATTTTCTACATACTATATACCATTTCAAAGCTCAGGAAGTCAAGAATCCAACGCTTCAAACCGTGTACAATTTGGAGATGAAATGAGGAAGATATGGCCTTCGGAAGACAACTGCATCAAACCTTGAGAAAATTTTGCAAGGTGAATTTCTCCTTGCGAAATTTCGCAAGGGGATTTTCCTCATGGTGCAAAATTTTGCCATTTCGCAACATTGCGAAATTTCGCAAGGAGAAATTCACCTTGCGAAAATGCCAAATTTCCTCTGTTTCTCCACGCACGCACCACCGACTTCCCAGATATTTTTAGCTTGATATTTTCTCATGTAAATTCCTTTTGTAACCTTGTATTCAGCCGTCATAAGGCTTTATCTTGTAATTTTGCTATATATAGAGGTTCACAACACCTCCAGAATATAGATGGTTGGGGGATCGATCCTCTGTACATTAACTTAGAAATATATAAAGCTCTGTTTTTCTCTCTTCTCCTGTTCTTCCCCATTTCTATTTTCTTAGTAGCCAAACAACCTCTGAGGTCTTTTCCTCAGAGGATGATTGGCTAAAACCTTTAAGTTTCTTAAAGTATGGATGTTATGTGATGGCTTGGATGCAATCCCATGGAAATTTCTCGCACCTGGAAGGTAAGGTAGTCGTTTTTCATTAATGGTTCATTAATGCAAAGTTTGGTTTTTATTTCCTTTGGACAACTTCCAACGGCCAATACTTGATAAGCTTTTGGATTTCTATCCATTAGTTATCTCCTACGAGCTATTGGAAGGTGAGGTTTTCAATTCCAAGTTTTGCATTAATCCGTTATAACCAATTTCAATGGCCATTGAAAGGTGAGTTTATCACCTGGAATGACTTTGAGTTGCCAATATTTGGTAAGCTTTTGGCTTTAGACCATTAGTTATCTCTTACGAGCCATTCAAAGGAAGTCTAAGGTGAATAACCGTTGATGAAATCCACTACCATCTGTTTTGCCATTTTAAAGGATTAAAACTTGATTTGCTAAATCCATACCGGTTCGGGAAGCAAGCATCACCATAGTTGCAACCCCAACGCGAGGAGCCTATCCTGAGATTTCCAATTTGCATAAGAGCCAGAGCATAGCTATCCTATCTTTGAGAAACTTGTTTTTACACCCTTTCATTTTAGTCTTTAATGTTAGCTTAAATTAGTTTAAATCTCTTTAAAACATTTTCATCTTATTTTAAAGCTAACATCCATAAGAAAATCACCTATTTTCCTAATTTGAATATCACTTGTGTTTGCGAAAACCCTTCCTAGTGAACGATCCTAGAACCACTATGCTATAGTAGCTTGGCTACTTTAGTAATAGTATTTAAGGTATAAATTTTGTTGATACGCCTTTAAAGCTAAGCTACCATGAGTCGCATCAAGGTGCCACATGCTGTCTCCTGATTGACTGGTAAGGAATCACAATAGTGCTTTTGAAAAAGCAACCAAAAGGCGACACCTGGCAAGGAATCTGCAGAAGCGTATTCTTTTTTTATTATGGAGAGGGCCAGTTGCCAGAGGTGGGAGCCTATTTTCTTCAAGCTGGCTACATGAAACACGTGCCGGAGCAGCTGACCGTGGCCATGGCGTTAATTGGGATGGTGACCAGCTGAGTAAGGAATAGGAGAGCAGTTGGGAAAGAAAAAAGAAGGGGATTCCAGAGAGGACTGTAAGATGAGAAGGAGAACGAGAAGAAGGGAGGAGAGTTCGAGGAGTAGCCTTTGGAAAAGAGGTCCTGATCTGGGCATCTTCCAAAAGGGTCATAAAAACAGGGCTCGAAGTCAGGTGAGCTTCCATCTGCGAGGAAGCTTTTCAGGTATGGACCCTGTTCATTACCTTCTCTATTTTGTTTTTGGATATTGATAAGATTATATTTTGGTGTTTGGATGCGAGCATTGGAGATTTTATTATGTTCTTATGGAATCTGAGTTCGTTTGCCTCCATGTTGTGCTTGATTTCTAACTTGGCTTTCAACTTGTTTACACCGACTATTTTAAACTGCTCTCCTCTATTTCTTGATTGTTTGCGGGTTATCCTCGATGCCTGGAGTATACTTACTCATTCTCTCTGTTCTGGAAAATTTTGAGAGAAGATTCATCACATGCTTTTGATTTGTGGGGTCGTGCCTGCATTTCTTTTTATTTATTTATTTATTTATCATTCCACCCGGGGAAGAATTCCGTCTGGCCAACGTTCAACCTTCTCCGGATATCTCACATTCGGAATTCTGTCCGGCCGACGTTCAACCTTCTCCGGATATCTCACATCCGGAATTCTGTCCGGCCGACGTTCCACATTCTTCGGATATCTCACATCCGAAATTCTGTCCGGTCGATGTTCCACCTTCTTCGGATATTTCACATCCGGAGCCTGCCGCTAGATGGGAGAGGAGGGCCATTCAACTTCCCCGGTCAGACATGTCCGGATCCTCTGATAGCGCTTACCCAGAGAGCATCCGCAGCCGACAATTCAGATTCCCCGGACAGCTTGGCTCGTCAGACACTCGCGATTCGCCGGATCCATTTCCGCCCACAATCTTCTGCTCCTCTTGATTTTAATAGGCATGAATGATTTTTTTTTTTTCATAATTCCGGAATAATGGAATCTGTGATATCAATTCATGCAAAATAAATGGGTTTTGGTGGGAGCCCGACATATGTGACTTTATGATTGATTAATTGATTGTTTGCTTTGATTATCATACGTAATTGATTTACCCTACTCTCTAACATACATGCGATTATTTTTTAAATGGTGCACTAACCTTCTCTATTGATAGCACATGGTGGCTCGTTGCCTAGGTATGTACCCATTTTCCTCTAATCGTTGTCTATGCATGTCTCGACTTTTATGTGTGCATGATCATTCAGGATAGTCATTGATTTACTCGTCAATTCCCACGTCAGCTTCATTTTATTAGTAGAGACCCGACTTTAGGGACTTAAAGGGGTGTTACGGTCTTTACTATACCTTCCCGATAAGTAACCTGACCCCCGAACCCGATCCGGTTTTTCGCAGACCGTCTTTTCCAAAATAAGGAGTCACACTTAAGGTTTTTCTTTCTTATTTTGTTTACCCTTTTAAAAATAAAACAAAAATAAGTGGTGACTCCAAGTCAATTTTTCTTAATCAATGAAAATAAATTTTTCAAATAAAAATCGAGCTCGCCTTCGAGTGGGAAACGCATGAGCCGAAATACGGGGTCCACAATACAATAAAAATCTAAACACTAATAATCCATTTACATGTATATACAAAGAAAATAAAATAAATATATACAACAAAAAAAAAATCAGGAGGATAAGAATGAACGAGTAACATTTGCAGTGTAGTCCCAATAACAATAATGGCCCTCAATAGCTTCCAAAATGAAGCTCAAATATGCAAAAACTCTCAACCCTCTCACAAATATGCACAAAAAGTACAAAGAAGATTGAGAAAAATCCTTCATTCCCCTCATTTCACAGAAAAATATAGAGAATATATAAAGTCTTCAATCTTGTCATCTCCAATCTGTTCTTGCCCATATCCTACTTCAACCACCCTAAGTGCTCCCATGTTGCTCTTCCCGCTCTCAACGAAATGCCAAAACATTAAAATGAAATGTCATAGCCCATGGAAAATAAGTTAATCAAGCCCAACTTGATATATGAAATATACAAGCCTAAATCACACAAATTAGTAGCCTAAATCAACAACTATGCAAGCCTAATATCAAGCAAACTGGAAAACCAAATCAAAACACAACAAATTGGAGCCCAAAGTAACATTCCAATATCCCAATAATCACAAACATTTACTATAAAGATCTAAAAATAAATAAATAGAATAAAACAAAATAACATGGTTTTCAAACTCACGAGTGAGGAAGAGCAATAATGGGAACCATGAATGTGGCAATGATGGCAAGGAGGTGCAATGGTTGCCAACGCATAATGCAATGAGAATAGTGTCAGTGGTGAAGGGTGAAGACCTCGTTGCAACGGTTGTGCAGATCTAGGATCAAAGGGAGTCATCGGATTCATGAGTGATGGTTGTAGAGGGCGATGATGTTGGTCATGAGAGGAAAAGAGAAGATAGAGGGAAAGGAAGGGAAGAAAGAAAAGAAAATGAAGGAGGAAATGGAAGGGAAAAAAATGGTGTTGACTATGGGTATGGGTGATTTCTCTAGATATAGGAGAAATGAGAACAATAAAAAAAACAAAATAAAAATAAATAAATAAAAGAATGAGAGGATGGGGTAGTTGTGATAGTGGAGGAAAAGAGAAGGAAGAGAAAGGGGATCTTAAGGTTTAAATAGAGGGTTAGGATTTAACAAAATAAATGAAGGGCTAAAATCAATTCTTTAAAAATGATGAATATGGACATGAAAATTGGGCTAAAGATAAAGAGGAATAAGCTTAAAACTAAATAATGAAAAGTCCTAAAATAAATAAATAAATAAAAATAAAAAAGTTTGGGACAAATTTTAGGGTCTACACTAGGCCTCAACACAATGAGTATGCAAGATCCCAAGCTTACACCTAACCCTATGTATTAGAATCAAGTAAGAGAATGCAGTATATTTTCACCATAAAATCCAAATCAAGAAAAAAAAAAAACCATGTAAAATAAATTCTAGATAGAAAATTTTTTTCAATAATTTTTTTCATCTAACCAGAAGATACAATGAGTAAGGAAAAACCTATTAACAGTGAATGGAAGCTGAGCAGCAATCAAGGCCCTATAAATAACTCCTACAATAAATTGTTATAGAAAATCAAATTTCATTTTTCATTAGAGATTAAAATTTTGGGGGAAAATGTTTAAGGAAAGAGGTTTGGGGGAAAAAGACACAATTCCTAGGGTTATTTGTGATTGGTTTTTGACATGCAATTCTATTTTGAATATGGAAAAGAGTTCGGTGAGCGAGCTAGTTGTTGATCATCAGCATTCTAGTCAAAGACTCAATTTCTAGGGTTTTATTGCTTTGAGAGCAAAGTTTAATGGTCATCACCAACAGCGATTATCAACATTGATGGCTTAGAAGAGTGAATCAAAGAAACATGTTGTTTAAAGATTATCAACAGTTTGAAGTGAGGAAATGGCTCTTGATGGGTTCTTATCAATCCAAAATGAGCAAAAGAGGAAGTGAGCGCGAGAAGCAGTGGTTATATAGTGAGTATATGGGTGCAAACTCTATTAGGCCATATATAGTAGCAACCCATTCCTTCTCCCAACTATAATAGCTCTTATAGCAGCAACCCATTTCTTCACTCAACTATTAGAGCTTTTATAGTAGTTTTTATTTCTTTCCCTAGCTATAAGAGATTTTGTAGTAGTGCATATTCCTTTCTTTAGCTATAATGTTGCTTTGATAGTGCATTTTGTTGGCCATAACTAAAACCATATCATTGAATATGCCTTTTCTTATAGTAGGTGGTCGTATATTCCATATGGATTAGGTCACTATTAATTAAGTTAGACAACAGGTATTCTAAATAGAAGTGTTATAATATCAAGGATGAAAATATCAATAAACATGGATATATTGATAATTAGATTTTATGGATATATCGGAATATATCAAGAAATATCAATGGATATTTTGACAAAATAAATAAATCAATAGAATGGAAATTGATAAAAATAAATTAATAAAAATAATGGAAAAAACTAAAAAAATTATAGAAAAAATAATAGTAGTTATATTATAGTTGTTTTAATAAAGAAATTGGTATATATTAAAGAATATAAAAGAATGATGATACATAAGTATATTTTATCTAATAATAATAATAATTTTATTTATAATTTTACATTTTTTTATTTAATTATTTTATAATATCTAATTAATTTGGTTAGCGCCTAAGAGAAGCCATAAAAGATATTGGGCTCAGGTAGGTCCAAGTCTAGTGAAGAAAATGCCCGCTCAAGTAGGGCCAGAATGTGAGGAAAATAGGTTTCGGCCCATTACCACAAAGGCTTTTTAAAATAGTAAGGAAAATTCTTGTTACCTGAAACCTACAATTTGACTATTTTCTTCATCTTACCATATGGAAATCCCCCAAAGTACATCCCTACCACTTCTTTCTTCTTTCTCTCTAGATCACTGCTAGGGTTTCTCCTCCCCCTTCGATTCTTCTGAGAAATGTCTCTTCCATCGATAAAGTGCATAAATGTCACGGATGACTATCTTCTGGAATGGAAAAATGGAAACCCTAATTTCAAAGTTTCAGGTACTGTTTTTATTCTCTATTTCCTCTACGAGCTTTGTTCCACCTTGGTTCGTTTTTTTTTTTCATTTTCTTCCCTTTTTTATTTGTTTATTTTATGCAATAAACGGTTTGTCAAGTAGAAATATGTGTTCAATTTGGATGTTGGGTTTAGGTTTGAGGTGTACTAAAAAAAATCGCTAATATATTCGAAATATCAATAAAATATCGGGATTTCGCTAATAAATCGGCAATAAAAAGGAAAAAAATTTTGAAAAGTCACTTATCCAAAATTTCCATATGGATATTGTGTCAAGATGCTCCGATATCCAAAATATTGGCGATATGTCTCCAATATATCCCAACATTTCCAACAATGCATAATATTTCATGAGATTGACCTTGGGTGATCTTAAAGACTTGTGATCATAAAATCTATGTCGCCTCAATAATATCTTTAATGGAACTTGACATATGTTTTTCATGAATTAAAGTATGTCATTTGATCACATAATAGCAGGATTTATAACTCAATGATTAGAAAGGTAATCTTGAGAGGTTGATAGCATATACTTTGTTATATTATGGACACCAATTCATAGAGAATCTATATGCAATCATTAGTGATGGGAACCCTAGATTTCTTCGTTCTCAAATCCTAGATCATATAGGTATTAGAAAATCTACCTTAGGCTTCTCTAAGAACTAATTTAAGCCAAAACATGGCTTTTAAAACTATTTAAATAAATAGAACTAGAGAAGAAACATTCATGCCTAGATCTAAAGTCTCTACGATGAAGAAGATGTCTGAAAACTCTAGAAGTTTCATACATCTAAAGTCTTCCGCTCGATGACTCAAACCATGACCTTGGCACTTTAAAGAGTAAACTTTGGGAAAGGGGATGCATTAACTCTCTCTTTCTCTCTCTCTAGATGTGGAGACTAATCTTTCATAAGAGTGATAGAAACCCTAACCTCTAAAGGGGTATTCATGGGATTCCCCTACTGGGCTTAAGTGACTTGAGCCCACATGGGCTTGGGTTACTTAACCCAAAATGGGTCTTAATCGATTAATTAATCATATAAGGTCATCTAATTAATCAATTAGCCCAATCTAGAAACTTTGTTCACAATCCTTTGTGTAACCTTGCATAATTATCAAAACGCACTTATTCACAAGAGCGAAACTAGAGCCAATCCAACCCTCAACATGTGTCATCATAACATATAAGCCCAAAAAGAGGACCATTAGAACCCATAGGAATATTGGCTCCCTTAAAATCTAATTCTAAAGTTGATTCAAGATTCCATTATAAAGTACTCTAGTATATTATATAAATAACAACAAGATGCAACTTAGGCATGTGACTTACTATCTACTGCATGTAGAATCCCTATGAACTGATATTCATAATCTAGCAAGGTAGTATTATCACTTATCAAGATTGTCTCTCCAATCCTTGAGTTATAGATCTCATTTATTATGCGATCAATTAAAATACTTTAGATCCAATGAGTATATGTCAAATCTTCACTAAAGGAAAAGTTATGGTCAGTCTTTAAGATCATATGTCCTTTGGATCACCAATGAGGACACATTGTATCAATCTCATTAGATATAATGGTGCCTCTATTGAGAATACTTTTTGTCTTCAACCTTCATCAACAATGACTCAATCCATAGGGATATGTGACACACCTTAAGCTCTCACCCATTAGTCAAAGCCTCTTGTTGACTTTGGCATAGACTCAATATCCTCTCAAGGTTGAAAGTTCATGTAATATAGTAGTTTGGTGAATCATGACAATCAATATCTTTACATCATAATTCATCATAGATCCTATCTAGTATGCATCACATGCACTAGTGCACTTACTAAGAGAAAACCATCCTGACAACCACGATACGTCATCCCTCCAATTTGATGGTAATGTACTACAATCTCAAATGGATTGCCTAAATCCATGAATCAATTATAAATTACTCATCACTCTACAAGGAACCCATAAGTTGGATCTTCTGTGCAACTTCTAATGTACCTAAGTCATGTACAATGCAAATGATGTGGGCTTGTATACTGAAACAACTAATTAATTCTTATGGGATAATAAAAGGAAACCAAGAAACATAAATAAATAAATTTATAAATGAATATTTTTCTATTATATCATATCATGCTTTCTAGGGCTCAATTCCAATAATTAATAGGTCACAAACCCGAGTTATATCTTGATATAATATCATAGGGTGCTAAAGTGAAATTGACTCTATAATGGGATGTTTAGTCAACTTCAGAATTGGATTCTAAGGGAGCCAATATTTTCCTATGGGTCTTAGTGGTCCTTACTTAAGTTCATATTCCTAGGTGACACAAATTTTGAGGGTTAATTGGGCTATTTATTCGCATAAATGCATAACAATGTTTTGGCAAAAATATAAGGTTATATAGAAGCTTATGAATGTTATCTTTAGACTAGGTTAATTAATTAATTAAAGCCTAATAAGCTTAATAATCAATTAGGACCCAAATAGGCTAGATTAAGTGACATAAGCCTAAGATGGGCTTAAGTTACTTAAGCCCATTGGAAGCCTATATAAACCCCCTTAGGGCTTCAATCTTCTTTTTCTTCTATTTTTTAGAATCTAAAGAGAGTAATCCTAGCATCCACCCTTCTAAGAGGATCTGCCATCCTCAAGTGCCTAGATCTAAGAAAGAGAGTCATTAAATGAAAGATCTCTTAGTTTTTAAAATCCACACCAACTTCTTCACCAATTAGAATAATTTTGGGGACATCCAAATCACAAGTATGTTTTTCTAAGCACATAAGTCTATAGTTTCATATGATTTAAAGTTTTAAATGTTTTCGTTGTGTAGATCTAGTATCCCTGAATAGTTTTACATTTACCCTAACGATCCAAGGCTTAGAATAGAGCAATCCAGAAATTCTAACAGACGTTCCTTCAAAATAGTCGCTTATGTCATGCACCCTTTGACTTGTGAAAATTCAATGTTAAACCACTATACATAGGTTAATAAGGACTCTCTAGCAACTTTGGGTACTTGGGACAATGCTTCTAGGCTATTTTATTATTGTATTAAATGAATATATTAGGCAATGAAAGTAACCCCCAATTCCTCAAATTTTGAGATAAAGTAAGAGGGTAGCTAGTGAAACCACATGAGCGCAGGTAAAACCAATTGAAGGGAAAGACGTTGCAAAGTAGCAGGCTGTTTTCTTATTTGAGAATCATCATCTCTTAGACATGTAAGAGGTGCTCCAATAGATTCCCTATTCCATTGAACATGTTAAATTTTGGAATGATGAAGCCACAGGACACCTCTTCTTGGAGGATATCCTTTATAAAAGGAGTAATTACCATAATACCTCGTACCATTTATAGGGTCAGTGCTTTAAAGGGTTTCACCTTCGTGTTGGCTTCTCTAAGCGAGGCTTAACATACACCCGTTCCTCTTTTTATAGGGTTTTGGCTTCTCTTTACTTGTTTGGAACTAGCAGAATATCTTTCTAGTAAATGGTCCCTTATGTGCCTTCCACATGAAGACTATGGCCCTAAGGGGCTTGGTTGCTAATTGTCATGGAGATTTCCTCTTAACTAGCCATTTTCTCAATCCAATTCCTTGTTGCATCTATTTAATTAAGCTAGTTGATGCATCTTCTCTTCTCTTTCTCTTTGGAACCTTTGTTCCATATTTTCTCTTACCCATTCCAATGGAGTGTCACCTAGTGGTTGCCTGCTATTAGTGTGGGTTTGCACCATAACTAACTCGATTATTTTCAAAGCTTTTGCATACTTTCCTATAAACATAAAAAATTTGCTTCATCCTCCTCCCAACAACATTAGACCGAGTGCCACCTATCAACTTAGCACAAAAAGACAAAGTCACGATGGGTCACTAAGATGAATCAATCTTCAATGCTCAAGTTAGTTAAGGTATGAGAAAGACTAACATAATAATTGGTGTTTTCTTTTTCATACCTTGTTCTTGGTATGGTCTTCCTTTTATAATCCCCCATTATGGGTAGTTATGAGAAATTGTTAATGGTAATGTTAATTATATACGTCTTTAATGACATCTTAATGTTCCCCTTCAATGTTTTTATTTGTTACGATGTTTATAAGACTTTCATAATTCGTTTGTTTAACAATTGAATATGGGGTCAATCCATTAGATCGATATCCTCTCTTTTAGGTCAACTTCCTTCATTTGTACTTTTCTTTCCTTTGAAGTTGACCCATGCTTGAAAGTTATGATTGCTAGGGTTCAAGTCACATGTAATGTTGGAGCCCCTTTGAAAGTGTCATGATAGTTATCCATTGTCTCTCTTTAGTGGTGATGACCTATGATAGTTGACACGTGCACACCTATAGAATTTTAATTTTCTATTGAATTTTTTTTTAGAAATAAGTTTTTTTTTTTCATCTTTTCTTCTTAATTTTATGTTCAATGTTTAAGGTTGGTTGTGGGAAAATCCATATTTCATCTTTTTCATCATTTTTGGAATTGTTTTTCCTTCAAATATTTTGCATTGATTTTCATTTTATTCTTTTTTTTCTTTTCCTTTTTTTTTTTACTATAAAGTATTAGCATGCAATCATGGCAGCTCGTGTTTCATTTTTTTTTTCTAATTTTTTTTTTAAAGTTTTTGGTCTTCATAATTTAGAGAAAAATATAAGATTAAATTTGTGTGTAGTGGTGAAAATGTGGAAAAATCACAAGACGAAAAATTGAGTTGTAGAAATTTTGAGGAACTATAAGACAAAAATGAAAAGAAACTCAACAATGATGATATTAAAGGTAAAAAGGGCAAAAAAAAAAAAAAAAAAAAAAGGATGAATTTCATAATTGTGTGAAATTAAAAATTAGGATTTAAATACATAGTGAAAAATTCACTTGATTCTCATTTTTGCTCCATTAAAAAAATTAAATAGGGCTGGACTACCCCTTCCCATTTAAAATTTTATAATTACTTTAAAAATAAATATGTTATATTTTTATAACTTATTTTATTAAAAAAAAAATTATTATTATTTACTATATATTAAAAATAGAAAAATAAAAATTAAATTAAATTAATTTTTAAAATAAATTTATATATAATCAAGGTGTGACGAGGTAGGACAAAGCAGTACTCAAACCTGTCACGTATTTCAAATCCGTTTATTTAAATTTTAGAACTAAGAGTAGATAAGTACAAAAATAACTAGCTAAATAAATAAAATTAAATGAAAAAAAAAAAAAACCCTTGTCCTATTGAAAAAAATTTTAAACTAGAAAGTAAAAATTAGATTTATTTTTTCATGTGCTTAACTTCTATTATTATACCTATTTTAGAAAACTGAGCGCACCCTCTCAGAGGAGCGTGAGGAAGGTGGTTGCTGACGTCGTGAAGAAAACACATGTAGATGAGGCATACGTGGGATAATATGAGCCGCAACTGTCGCTGTAGGCATGCAGCAGGCACGTGCTCCCCTCCACTTCACCAACCCACTTTTGAGTTTTGGGTCAACTCTCCAGCCTTCTCCATTTTTTTATTCTCTGTTTTCTTTTGAGAATTGGGCATGCCTCTCCAACCTTCTTCCCTTTCCAATTTGATTTTTATTTTTATTTTATTTATTTTTTCTATTAATTAGAATATTCCAAACTTTCCTATCTTTATTAATAACTCTATTCATATTTATAAATTTTTAATCTTTTTTATCTAAAAATTAATTTAACAAACCCTAATCTAAATTGAGATTTTCCAAAAAAACATTTAAAGTGTTTAAAACTAATTAACAAAAATAAAATATTAATATAAGGATTAAAAATTTTACCTAAAAAATTGATCTTCAACCCTAGATCTCCAATTCTTCAGCTCTATGTTATTTGATATTTCTGATCTTCGTATAAAAGAGTTTTCTGAGTAGAGAAGATAGGAAAAATCTAATTTATACCTAGGGGTTTTAAATATGAAAATTTTTTTTTTACCCTTATTAAATTACTTTAATTGATTATTAATTTCTAAATTACGATTTTACCCCTAAATTGGGTTTGGGGCATTACATTAATCATAAATATTGTTAAACATAAATGAAATTTCATTTTTTAAAATAAAAAATATTTAAATGTGATATAATTTTTATTTTAAACATGAAAAAATAATATATATATATATATATATATATATATTCATATTATTTTTTATTAATTTCACAAACTAAATATAAATATAATATATTATAACATATGATATGTTATTTTAAAATATTATATTTATGAAATATGTATATTTAATAATATCATATCCCATTAAAAATCATATTATATTATATCCAATGAGATATGATATCTTAGGATATACAAATTTTATCATATCCTGTCAATCAAATGTAGTTTTAGGCTACATTTGACAAGTGGGATAAGATAAGATATGATAGGATATCATATCTAATTCGATAGGATATATATATATATATATATATCATAATATATGATTTCCAATAGAATATGTATATCTTAAGATATGATTTGCAATAGGATATGATATCCTTAAATATATATATTCTATAGACATAATATTTTAAGATAGCATATCAATGAAATATATTTTATTATATTTATATTTAATTTATAAAATAAATAAAAAATACATTATTTTTTATATTTAAAATAAAAATAATATCACATTCAAATATTTTCCATTAAAAAAAAATGAAATTTTGTTATGTTTAACAATATTCATGATTAAAATATCTAAATTTTAAAAATAAATTTTTTATATTATGTTATGTAATATATAAAAATAATTCATATATTATATATTAATATTTTTTTAGTTTTTTTTAATCGTAAAATTAATTTATAATAAAAAAATTATTTTGTAAAATGAGTATATTAAAAAACAAAAAATTGATAAAAATTGAATTTTTGATACATGACATATGTATATCTCATTTTTTACCATGAGATTAACATATCGCATGTGAAAAGATGAAAAAAAAAAGTGGATAATATATTTCATTACTTATCTTATCTTATGTTTTATTGAATATAGGATATGATAAATGATGTAATAACTTATACTATCCCAACCAAACATTGGATAAGATATAATATCCATTCTTTTATCCTATCCTATGTTATATTCCATCAATTAAACATGATCTTAAAATATTAGATCCAAATAAAAATTATTTTGAAAAATAATATTAATGTTAATTTTTTTTAATTTTTTAGTGTTATTATAATAATTAATTTTATTTTCATTCCAGATTATGACATCCCACTCACGTATATCAACTTTTCTGCAACAGAAAAAATAAAAAATAAAAAACAAAAAACAAAAGCCGTTAGGTGTGGGCAGATATTCTTATAATGAAGAAAAGGTCAAGAATATTGGGCATTTATTTTATTTTATTTTATTTTTTTATTTAACATATGGAGGCTTGCTTACATGGCAGAAGGGAGGGTAAATTTGGCATTAAAAACCACGTAACATTTTTAATATTAATATGGTTAACTTTAAAATGGAAAAGTTGGGTTCTATTTTATCAGTATTTTCACATCAGCCAATGGAAACCAAAGAAACCCTTCTTACAACGAAGAAAAGGTCAAGATTGGGCATTTAAATTTGGTGGCTAGAGTTTAGTCAGACCTGATTTTTATATAGATTGGATATTGATCCTTGGATGACTTCAACCGCAAGTGATGTTTGTGGTGGGATTCCAAACGAGAGAGAGGCTCGTGACCGCAACATATGTACGACTTTTGCGTCTGGTCAGCGGTCACAAGTCATTAAGGCTCTCATTCATGTATGTACCTAGCTTTTTATATTTCAAATCCTAATAGGCATAAGCCTCAAGGCTTTTTCACTCCTTTTTGTGTCGTTCTAATCTCAATGCTGGCACCTAGCTTAACGTCAGTGATTGAGTTTCAATTACTAGAAAATGAACGACTTAGTCTAATAAAATAGTTGAGACTTATGATAATAGTCGAGAGCTACACCCGGAGAGGCCTTGAGGGGGCAAGTAAGAAGATGATTTATTTAACATCAAACATTAACACCACTCAATTTAATATAATTTAATGGGAGGCCTGTTCTTGTACGAGCTCCAATCCTGGCATCACATCCACTAACCTTCTCTGGATGCGTTCATCTCAAAATAATTTAATCCCTAATTTAATACACTTTATTATTGTCATTATTGAGGATGATGGAGAGAGAGAGAGAGCGACAAGCATGGACTTGTCCCCAACATTTCCGTTTGCATCTGCATGTACACCAAAGATGCCTCTCACCTCTTAATTCTGAACCAGAGGATTAAACAAAGTTTTGGTCACAAGCTGCCGAGTCTTAATCCTTTGCTGGCCCATAAACAACCATATTCATTAGGGTTTTCAAGTGGCGCCACATCTTGGTAATATCCATTTCCGGTGTTGGACACTGATGGAGCAAATTTCAAAGTCTGACACGCTCACTTGTTGTGGATTGGCCGTTCATTGTCCTACTCCCGCCTCGCTTGGCCTATGGTTGGGGCATCCGATGCCAACTTGGCAGCCTTTTTTGTTTTTCCCTTTTCTTCTTCATCTACAGTGATGCATGATGTGACGTACTCCAACCAATATAATAAATTGCCAGTTGGATGCGTATCAACAGTAGTTTTCTGCTCCAGTATTCCAAAGAACATATTCTATTCAAATAAAAAAAGATGTTCCCCAAAGCCTGCCGTTTCCAATGGCAGAAAGAACAACACAGGCGCCCATAGAGATTTGTCAGACAAAATTCCATGCTAAAAAATCCAAGTTAAAGCCCACATGAAATGTTAAACAATTAGGCCAAGTAGGTTTTACCGGATCGCTACAGAAAGCATCGGATGCCGATATGGAATGGGGTTGGTTCATTGATTTATAGGCATCCCTCCTCAAAAGGCAGCCTCAGCCAATCCATCCCCATGGCTGATCTTGGACCGCTATTCTTTCTTATCTTCTAAAATGTCAGAAATTCTACACTCACTTGTGCTACCATGTTACTTTTGATTCCAAGAAACAATAAAGCAATGGGAAGAGAAATTTGGTTTTACTATTAAAAAAAAATCAAATATAATTAAATTAAATTAAATTGACGTATTTTTAAATTATTTAATTTATATATCAAAAATTAAAATAATCCATTAATTTTAGATTTTTTTTTATTTTTTTATTTTCTTAATTTTCCCTTGATGTTTGGTGAAAATGCCCCCACCTACCTGGCTACCTCTTCCAGTCTTCCCCCACTCAGTTGACAAATCTCTTTCTTATGATTTGATGTCACAGCCTTCCTTCCTTCCTTCTATAAAATAATTTTATTATTTTATTCCTTACAATTTAAATATTAAAAAAAAAAAATTGATTTCAATAGATTCATCAACAGAATTTAAAAATACCTATTATTTTATATTTTAGTTGACTATTGAAATGTGAAATAAATATATTTTAGTTGACTAAATATATTTTTCTCTTCATTATTCGCCTTAAAATGTGAAACAAATAGTTTGGGAACATGCGGTCAGAATGAAAGCTTTTTAACGAACTAACAGGAACTGTTGAAATGGAAAGTAGGTGGGTTGAGGCTGAAGGTGAAAGTTTAAGCCAGAATGGGCCAGGCCCAATCCTAATCCCATTGAATTTGCTCTAAGGTACTTAACCCAAATCCAACCTAAGCACATTTTTCTAAATTCAAATTAAATTTTGGTTGGTTGAGTTAGACTTACATTTGTTAGATTATACTCATCTTGGTTGGGTTATATGATTCCCGATCCGCTTGTAAATATATATATTTAATTTTTTATATATTCATGCCAAAATTTAAATAATAAATGGAACAAAATTTCAAGATAATAACATAAAAATAAAAATAAATTTATATAATATAATTATAATTTAATATTTTTCTTTAAGAATCTAAATAGAGCATAAATATTATTACATTAGATAATATACATTATAAATATTATAAAAAAATATTAAATCAGGTCGAGTTAGACTTGGGTTATCCAAACCTTGGCTGAGTCCAATACAAATTGAATTTAGATTAAAAAAACTTAACTCACACTCAATCCAAATACTAAAAATGCATGCCCAAATTAGGGTAAATGTTGAGTTAGGTTGGGTCAATTGGTCCAAATTATATCTTACCAAGTTTCATAATGAGAAATAAGTTAAATTTTGCATAATACCAAAATCTTAAATTAGGTTCTAGTTATTTAAACTTTGACCTAAATCCAATCCAAATTGAGTTTATATTGAAAATTTTTAACTCAATTCGAGAATTAAAAATGATTGCACAAACCTACTTAGATATCAAGTTGGTTTTAGGTTAAATAAGACCAATCCCTCAAATTACACCCCTGTTACAACATGAAATTAAATTATTTTGTTTTCTTTAAGTGGCTTTGTATGCACTATTTTTTTTTTTTCTATTAAAGAAAAATAGAGATTCCTATACACAATATAAGAATTTTTATACCAATAGTAAACAATTTGCTTTGTATTCTTAAAAACCTTTTCAAAATTTGAAGAAGTAAAACCTTTTTACTTCTTTAAATTTTAAAATTTTTGAAAGTGTTTTCAATTACACAAAATATTGACCTACTTTTTATACAAAAAATCCATACCTTTTATATAAAGTTTCTACTTGAAAAAACAAAAAATTAAGAAATGTATCCAAATATGTACTTATATTTTTAAAATATTTCTATTATGTTACAATATGTCACACTTTTCCCATAAAAAAAATCATTTCTATCTCGTATTTAAAATTTTTTTGTAATCTAATTGTTATATATATAAAGGCAAAACAAATTAATAAACATGATTTTTAAAATTATTTTCAAATTTTAATTGTAAAAATAAAAGTAATAAAAATTTATAAGTGTAACCAAACATATCTTTACTCTGTTGATTGTCAATAAAAGTAAATTTTGATCCAAAAAGTTTTTCCCACGCAGGATTTCTTCTAGTTGACTATTTAGTTTTGGGATTAGCTTTTATGTTACTTTAGACACTCCCCCTTGTTTGAAAATACAGAAGGAATTTATATGGCAAAGTCTTCCTAAGGAAGAAAAAGGTTTCTTTGAATTGCCCTATGGACCCCACATTTTGCTCGATACGTTTCTACTCGATGGAGAAACTCGTTTTTTATTTTATTTGGTGCAAATTTGATTTTTAGAAAAAGACTTGGAGTCATCACTTATTTTTATTTTATTTTTTTTTAAGGGAAAAACAAAATGAGAAAGAAAACTCTAAGTGTGACCCCTGAAGGAAAAACAGGTCTGTGAAAAACCAAGTCTAGGTCTGAGGGTCAAGTTACTTATTGGGAAGGTATGGTGGTGAGCCGTAACACCCCTCTAAGCCAGTATACATACGACCTCTACTAAACTAATTAAAGGAATTGTGACAATTAATTAATTAATTATGGATACCAAGAAAAATAATTAATGTATAAGTCATGATGAAATTAATATACACAAAAACAATGATGAAATCTAATTACAAAAATACACAAAATAAATAAGAAGAGAATTATGCAAAATGATTTATTGAATTGAATAAATAAAAGATATTAAAAAAAGTTTTAAAGAAATTTCAAAGGATTTTATTAAAAATGATTTTGAATTAATGATTTCAAATTATTTACTTACAAAAAGGAATCAGTTTATTTTCTCAATTTCATTTATATTCAATTTTCAAAAAAGCTATTTACAATTATTGTATCAAAAGAACTTATTACGAAATTTCAATTTGGGCACAAAAATTATTTTTACTTGCTTTTACTAGAACATAATGAATTTTTACAATTTTATTTACAAAAGTATTTAGATTCATTTTCATTTAAAAAAGTGATTTTTACAAATTATTTAAAATGACATAACTTTATTTGCAAAAGAAATTTTAATTAAAAAAAAAACAAAGATTTAAATCCTCTATTTCTGAAAAACACTTTTAATCCCATTTTAATTAAAGAAAAAGAATTCATTTGAAAAAATATTTTTAGACAATTTTATTAAAAATTAATTTTTGGGACAACTTTATTTACAAAGCAATTTTTTTGGACAATTTTTATTAAATAAAGAAAATTTTGGACAATGTTATTAAAAACAATTTTTTGGATTATATTAAAAACAATTTTTTTTGGATTTTTCTAAATGCATTTTTCTGAATTTTTATAAATAATAAAAAAACTTTCTTTTATTAAATAATATTTTAAAATTATTGTTTTATCAAAACATATTTACTGAATTATTTCTCTCATTTAAACAAAATTTCTAGTTTGTTCGATATTCAATTCTGTACACACCCAATAAATACATACGAACGAATATTTACACGAACTAATAAAAATAAAACCAAATAAAAATGGAAAATAAAATATGTACACAAATAAACTTACAATAAGCTCCACGTGTCATCAATTCGTACTCAGCCAACAAGATTGCAGAGTGGGTCCATGCAAAAACAAGAATAACACAAATATAAATATTAAAAAATATGTAGAGTTCAAAATAATTATTCAAGTTTCAAATTAGCTCAATAAATTTCAAAAATTGGCCCAAATTAACAAATATAACCCAATAAAAAGTATCTCACATGTCATAAGCCCTAATATAAAATTTTCAAATTAATAGCCAAAATATAAGCTCAATTAATCAAACCTAAAACATGATAAATTAAAATAAATCTCATTAGACCTAAATTTAATATTCCATAATCCAAGCCTAAGGGTCTCCAACGGGCCTGGCCGGGCCGCCCGGCCCGGAAGAGTAAGGCCCATGGCCCAGCCCGGGGTGGGTCACTGAGCCCGTTGACTGGTCAACGGGCCGGGCCGGGCCCTTGGTATATCTAAGGCCCGTGGCCCAGCCTGTGGGCCCTCAAGCTGGGCGGGCGGGCTTGACGGGCCGGATGGGTGGGCGGGTTTGGGTAAAAATTAAAATAGTTTTCAGTTTTGAAGGGAAGGGGTTCCCCCTTCCCTTATGGATCCATAAGGGAGCTAGCCACCAACTGAGCTAGCCCTCTTTTGTGTAACTATTTTGCATTAGTTATATATATATATATATATATATTAGAAATGTTATATGATTTTTGAAAAAAAATAAAAGTGAGCTGGCTGTTCAACGGTCACATGACTCACATGACCGTTGAACATGCCTGCCACTCAATTCAATATTATCACCGTTGAACGGTCTTGATTAAAAAAAAAAAAATTAAATCCTAATATTTAAATCCCTATAAATATTAAATACCCTCAATTTTTTTCTATTCTTTCAACTCTTAAGCTCTCTCCCATTCCACAATATTTCCGATTATTGCATTTTGTCTCAAATTATTCAATATTATTGGTGGTGAAAAACAAGCATTGGTGGTTCAAAGAGTTCAAATTTGAAGGAATTTCTGCTTCGGTTCTCCAATTTAGTAACATACTTCACCTTTACTTTTATTTATTTGTTACATTTTAATTTTACATTTATTATTTTTAGCATAATATTTTATCAATAATTATAATTATGGCAAATGGTTCTTGTTCTTCATCTAATGCATGTGATAACAAAAAATTTACTTCAAATATATGGAATTTTTTTGATAGAATAGAAATAAATTTAGAAAATAATAAAAAAGAAATAAAAGCAAAATGTAAAATTTGTAACAAACTTCTTAGTGGTGGCTCAAATGCAGGTACAAGTCATTTAAAAAGGCATCATGAAAATTGTAAAACTAAAAATAATGTAGATATTAGAAATTATATGCAATTAGGTAAAGATGAAAGTGGAAATTTAAAAACATTTTCTTATGATGAATCTTACTGTCGTGAAGAAATGATTGGTTATATAATAAGAGTAGAACAACCTTTCAATTTCATGGAAACTCATGATTTTACGGGAACAATGCAACGAGCTGTTAATCCTCAGTTTCAAGGTTGCTTTGGAAATACAGTTAAAAGAATTCTTATAAAAAATTTTGAAACACAAAAAGAAAATTTAAATTTTTTTTTTTGCAAATTTTGAAGGAAGAATTTGTTTAACATATGATATTTGGACATCTTTAACTCATAGTGGTTTTTTTTTATGTATAACTGCTCATTATATTGATAATGAATGGAAATTAAATAAAAGAATTATTTCATTTAAAATAATAAATGCTCCACATAATGGTAAAAATATAGCATCTTTAATAAATGATGAAATTATAGATTTTGGCATTCGTGATAAAATATTTACAATAACATTAGATAATGCTTCTAATAATGATGCATCAGTATCTAGATTAAAACGATATTTGCAAATAAAAGAAGATCAATGTAAAATATTTCATGTGCGTTGTTGTGCACATATTTTAAATTTAATTGTAAAAGATGGATTAAAACACGTTGATGATACATTATAAAAAATTAAAGGCATTGTTGCGCGTCTTAATAGTTCTCAAGCAAAACATGAATTATTTTTTTATTGTTGCAAAATGTTAAATATGAAAAAAAGAAATATAAATTTGGATATGCCCACAAGATGGAATTCCACTTATAAACTTTTATAAACTATTACAAAATATAGAAAAGTAGTAGAACTATATGAAATACAATTAATTAACAATGATTGTGAAGCAGATATTGATGTATTAAATGATTATGATTGACATATTGCAAATCTTTTAAGAGATCTTTTTGAAGTATTTGATACTTCAACAAAATTTTTTTGTGGTGTATATTATCCATCTTCAAATCGAGTTGTCATGCAAATAACTAATATTTTTATTGTACTTCAAAAATATTTAAATTTGGATATATTTAATGATGCAATATTTCCAATGATAGAAAAATTTAGAAAATATTGGGGAGAAATACCTTTAATTTTTTATCTTGGTTTAATTGTGGACCCTAGATTGAAATTTGAAGCTTTGGATGAATGGTTAACAATTATTTATTTTAATGACCAAATAAAAATTGAAGAAATTAAAAATGAAATAAATTCATTATTATATAATTTATATAAATATTATAAAGAAAAATATGGTGATGATATTAGTTCTATTAAATTACCACCTACATCTACAAGTTTTTCATCTTTTTATAAAGGAGCTCTAGAAATGTTAAAAAGTCGAAAGAAGACAACAAATAGTTTTCCAAACAACACAACTGATTTAGATAGATATCTTAATATTGATTTAATTTCATTTGAAAATGATGAAGATTTTGATATTTTAATATGGTGGAAATCGCAACAACACAAATATCCTGTGCTTTCTATCATTGCTCGTGATGTACTAACAGTTCCTGTGAGTACAGTTGCATCAGAAGCTGCTTTTAGTGTAGGTGGAAGAGTAGTTAGTGATAAACGATGCAGCTTAGCACCGGATTCTATTGAAGCAAATATATGTGTGAAAGACTGGGCAATAGTAGATAAAAGGATATTTGATTCTATTCAAGAAGAAAATATGCTTGTCGATATGGAAAAACTAAAATCATCAAGATCTTCATGGATTTGCGATAGTTCGCCATCATCGCCAAGAGATAATGATTAAAATATTTTACTAAATGTATGTCATATTTTTATTTTTATTTTTGTGGTTGAAAAGTACAAATGATTGACAAATAAGTAGGTGCCAACCTAGTTGGGATGTATTTATTTTGTAGTGATGTAAACTTTTCCCACATTTTCAAATGTAACGTATACATTCAATGAATAAGATAGTTAGCAATGAATATTTTTATTAATGTAGCATTTTCTATTTCTTGAATATTATATATATATATATATATATATATATATATATATATATATATTTAAGTGGCGGGCCAGCCCGTCTGGCCGGGCTGGGCCTAAATTGGAGCCCATGGCCCAACCCATCCAGAAATGGGCTCGGGTCGGGCTTGGGCCGGGCCGCGGGCTTTTTGGAGACCCTTATCCAAGCCTAATTTAATATACATCATAATTATCCTATGTCCAAATTAATTCAAATGGGCCAAGCTCATATCAAATATTCAAATCATCCAACAAATTTCACCCACATTGTAGGCCCAAAATTCACATCAATTAAGAAGCACACATTAATAATACACTTGACCAAAGAAAACAATATCTCAAGCCCAATCCAATAAGCCCAAACAATAACCAATTACCAATAAGCCCACATGAATAATACACATGGTCAAAGGAAATAACATTTAAAGCCAAACCCAATAAGCCCAAACAAATAACCCACAAGCAATAAGCCCAAGTTCAAATAAAATAAACAATATGCTATTGATATAATCCAAATATCTCAAATTAATCACCAAATGCAATATACCCATAAACCCAAATTAATAAATTTCAAATTAATTCACCAATAATAAATTAACCTAAATTGCATATTAATCTAATAATTCAAATTTTATAAACTATAATTGCTATTAAAATCAAATCAAGAAAGATAAATAAAAGAAAAAATAGTAATAATAATAATAATAATAATAATAATAATAATAATAATAATAATAATAATAATAATAATAATAATAATAATAATAATCATAATAATAACAATAAAAATGGAAAATGAGTGATACGGGAAAGTGAGAGAGTGAGAGAAAAAGGAAGGAGGTCGTGAACCGACGGGGGGTCGCCAGTGACCGGTCGGTGACCTTGCCGGCGGCAGTGGGTAGCTTTTTGGAAACAAAAATAAAATAAAATAAAGATAAATAAAAATAAATAAATAAATAAAATGGGAGAAAATGGGGATGGAGGGGGTGCCGGAAAAGGCACTAGCGTCACGTCGTCGGTAGTGTGATAGTTTAAGGAGGGAAATAGAAAATAATAATAATAGTAAATAAATTAATGAAAATAAAATGGAAGAAAGGAGTTGAGGAATGGGTAGCCGAGAGTGCCGATAGAAGAGAGAAGAGAAAAGGAAAAAAATGGGAGGGAGGAAATGAGGAGATGAGCCGACTGTGAATAGGAGTTTGGAGTAGGGAGTTGCAGAGATGGAGTGAATGGAGAAGGAAGGGAAAAAAATGGGGGGCCGACCTTTTGGGAATGGGTAAAGGGAGAGAGGAGAGAAAAGAAAAAAAATGAAGGCCAAAAAAACCCTTCGGCTGTCTTGAGTTTTTTTCGGGTCGTCTAGAGTAGCAGCCCGGGGGGAAGAAGAGAAGAAGGGTGGGAAAAAGAAAAAAAAAAATGAGGGGAAAAATGGCGACTGTCCTTGGGAATTGGGGGGAAAAATCTAAAAAAGAAAGCAGGAGAAAGTGGAGGGGCCAAATGGGAAGAGTGTTGTCGGGAGAAAAGAGAAGAAAAAAAAAATTGGAAAAACCATGAGGTCATCGTCCACCTTGCCTTGGGAATGGGGATGAAGAAATAAAAAAAAAAAAAAAAGGAAAAAGCAATTATGAAGAGTGGAGATGGAAGAAGAATGGAGAGGGAAGTGAGAAAAAAATTGAGGAAAAAATAATGAATGAAAATAGGGAAGGTCACATGAGGGGTATGGGTGAGAGAGAGAGAGTGGGTGGTGGGGTAGGTGGGGAATGGAAGAAGAGAGAGGAGAGAGAAAATAATAAAAAAATAAATAAATTAAAAAGATAAAAAAAATATATAATGTAATATAATAACAAATAAAAATAAAAATAAAACAATTTACAAAATAATAAAAACTAAGAATTAAAGGGTGAGTGGGCCAAAAAAACACATGTAACCGGGATTTAAATTTGGGCTCAAAATTAATGTAAAAAAAATTGGGACAAATTTTGGGGTCTACAAATATGCCCATTTTCGGTAGAGTTTACGAGTAAAGTGAGTGGATACACAAACGAAATGAAGTGAACTTTGCCGAAAAATAAGAAAGACCACCAAATTTGTCCCAGTATGACATGGACTCTCTTAAACCAAAACAAGAACAAAGAGACTCTAAATGCCTAAAACCGAAGACATGGCTCTAAACGCCAAATTGAAGACATATGATGACGGCTTCGAATGCCAAACTATGGAGAGATAGTGGCTCTGGACGCCTAAAACCGGAAGAGATGGGTGGACCTGAATGCCTAAAATTGATGAAATGAAGGGCTCTGAACGCCTAAAACTGGAAAAGAAGGCTCTGAACGCCTATGAAGGAAAATTGTGGCTCTGAATGCCAATGGGAGATCTGAAGGCCTACAATTCTAAGCACCCATGAAAGAAAGTAGTGGCTCTGAACGCCTAAAGGGTGAAAATGGCTCTAGGTCACGAGCTTAAGGCTCTGAATGCTAAGAATGACTCGGGGTCATAAATGAGAAGAATGACTCTAGGTCGTGAGCTCAGGGCTCTAAATGGATAGCCGATCAGGATGCTTTTCGGCTTGTGGTTCCGGGTCGAGGCCACTCATAGGTGGCTAGAATGATGAAAATGAAACATCTCAGGGATATGAAGGATAGGAACGACTTCGGATTGTGAGCTCAAGGCTCGGAATGCCATGAATGACTCTGGGTCATGATGCGATGAGTAACTCAGAGTTACAATGAATAGCTCAGGGCTATGAGCTCCAGGCTTTATGATTGACTGGCTAGAAAGAGAGTCCGATACGCAAACTCTAGGTCATACCACACATGAGCGACCAAATGATGAAGGCTCATCTCAGGGCTAGAAAGACTCTAGGTCTTAAATGAGAAGAATGACTCTAGGTCATGAGCTCAGGGCTCTAAATGGAAAGAAAGACTCTAGGTCATGAATAAGAAGAACGAGTCTAAGTCGTAAGCTTAGGGCTCTAAACATCTAAAGTGAAGAAGATGACTCTGAATGCTAAACTAAGAGAAAACGAAAACTCCAAATGCTAGCAATGTGGCTCTGAACACCGAACTAAAAGACAATGGAAACTTTAAATGCTAAGAATGTGGCTCCGAACACCAGGCTGACTAATGGCTTTGAATGCTTAACCGTGAACGATGACGCTCTGAATGCCAAACTATGGAGAGATGGTGGCTCTGAATGTCTAACTGCAAACAATGGCTCTGAATGCCAAACTGTGAACGATGACTCTAAACACCAGACTAAAGATACGACTCTGAATGCCAAACTGAACATGGCTCTGAATGCCAAACTAAAAACACAACTCTAAATGTCAAACTGAAACATGAAGATGCAGCTCTAAATGCCGAACTGAAAGAGATATGGTGGATTTGAACACCTAACTGAAGAAAGACATGATGACTTTGAATACTGAACCGAAGACATGGCTCTGAATGCCAAACTAAAAAAAAAAAACTGATAACACTGAATACTAAAGACGAAGCTCTAAATGCCCAAACTTAACTGACAGCCCTTAACACTAGGAATGTAGCTCTAAACGTGGAAAATGTGGCAATGAATGCCCGATCGTGATAGGATGATGGCTCTAAACGCCAAACCAGAGTTGTGGCTCTGAATTCTAAACTGAGAACTGACATCCCTGAATGTCAAATTGAGAAGGACGACTTTGAACGTCAAACTGAGAAGGAATGATGATGACTCTGAACCTTGAAACTAAAAACACAACTTTGAACATCAAACTAAAAACCGATGATGGCTCTGAATGCCAAAATTGAGAATGCGACTTTGAATGTCAAACTGAGAAGCGATGATGGCTCTAAACGCTGAAACTGAGAAGCTACAATGATGTCTCTGAACGTTGAAACTGAAAATGCTATGAGGATGGCTCTGAACGCCGATACTGAGAAGTGATGGCTCTGAATGCCGAAATTGAGAAGCGGTGATGACGACTCTGAACCCTGAAACTGAAAAATGCGACTCTGAACATCAAATTGAAAACTGATGATGGCTCTGAATGCTAAAACTGAGAATGCGACTTTGAACGTCAAATTGGGAAGTGATGATGACTCTGAATGCCAAAATTGAGAATGCGACTTTGAATGTCAAACTGAGAAGCGATGATGGCTCTGAACGCTGAAACTGAGAAGCTACAATGATGTCTCTGAACGTTGAAACTGAAAATGCGATGAGGATGGCTCTAAACGCCAATACTGAGAAGTGATGGCTCTGAACGCCGAAACTAAGAAGCGGTGATGATGACTCTGAACCCCGAAATTGAAAAATGCGACTCTGAACGTCAAACTGAAAATTGATGATGGCTCTGAACACCGAAACTGAGAATGCGACTCTGAACGTCAAACTAAAGGTGTGGCGCTGAACGCCAAACTGAAAATGGCTCTAGATATCGAGCTAAAGACAAACAACGACTTTGAATGCCAAATTGAAGATATGACTCTGAACGCCAAGATGACGATGTGGCTCTGAACGCCGAACTGAAGGTGTGACTCTAAACGCGATACTAAAAAGAGATGGTGGCTTTGAATGCCAAACTGGAAAGGGATGGTCACTCTGAACGAAAAAATAAGAAGGGATGGTGGCTCTGAACACTGAAACTAGAGATGCGGCTTTGAACATCGAAACTATGAAACGATGATGGCTCTAAACACCGAAACTGAGAATGATGGTGACTTTGAACACCGAGACTGGAGATGCTGCTCTTGAACACCGAAATAAAAATGTGGATCTGAACGTCGAACAAAAAAACAAGGATCTGGATGTCGAAATGAAAATGTGGCTCTGAACGCCAAATGGAAAATGAACAACGGCTCTAAACGCCAAACGAAAAAGGTGGTAGCTTTGATGTCTAAATGAAAATACGGCTCTGAATGCCAAACTAAAGATGTGGCTCTAAACACCAAAATAAAGATGTGGCTCTGAACGCCGAACAAAAAAACAAGGATCTAGATGTTGAAATGAAAATGTGGCTCTGAACGACAAAAGGAAAATGAACAACGACTTTAAACACCAAACGAAAAATATGGTAGCTCTGATGTCGAAATGAAAATGCGGCTCTGAACGCCAAACTGAAAATGAGATGATGACTCTTAATGCTAAAACTAAGAAGCGATGATGGCTTTAAACACCAAAACTGAAAAGTGATGTCTTTGAACGCCGAAACTGAGAAGCGATGATGATGACTCTGAACCTCAAAACTGAAAAATAAGACTCTGAACGTCAAACTGAAAACCGATGATGGCTCTGAACACCAAAACTGGGAATGCATCTCTAAACGTCAAATTGAAAAGTGATGATGGCTCTGAACGCTGAAACTAAGAAGCGACAATGATGGTTCTGAACGCCGAAATTGAAAATGCGATGAAGATGACTCTGAACACCGATACTAAGAAGTGATGGCTCTGAACGCCAATACTAAGAAGTGATGGCTCTGAACGCTGAAACTGAGAAGCGATGATGATGACTCTAAACCCCGAAACTGAAAAATGTGACTCTGAACGTCAAACTGAAAACCGATGATGGCTCTGAATGTCGAAACTGAAAATGCGACTCTGAACATCAAACTAAGAAACGATGATGGCTTTGAACGCCGAAACTAAGAAATGACAATGATGGCTCTGAACGCTGAAACTGAGAAGCGGTGATGATGACTCTGAACCCCAAAACTGAAAAATGCGACTCTGAACGTCAAACTAAAAACCGATGATGGCTCTAAACGCCGAAACTGAGAATGTGACTCTGAACGTCAAACTAAGAATTGATGATGATGACTTTGAACCCCGAAACTGAAAAATGCGACTCTGAACGTCAAATTGAAAACCGATGATGGCTCTGAACACCAAAACTGAGAATGATGGTGACTCTGAACATCGAAACTGGAGATGCGACTCTTGAACACCGAAATAAAGATGTGGCTCTAAACGCCGAACAAAAAAACAAGGATCTAGATGTCGAAATGAAAATGTGGCTCTGAATGCCAAACGAAAAATGAACAACGACTCTAAAGGTCAAACGAAAAAGGTGGTAGCTCTGATGTCGAAATGAAAATGCGGATCTGAACGCCAAACTGAATATGCGACTCTGAACGCTAAAATAAAAATGTGACTCTGAACGTCGAACAAAAAAAACAAGGATCTGGATGTCAAAATGAAAATATGGCTCTGAATGCCAAACGAAAAATGAACAACGACTCTAAACGCCAAACGAAAAAGGTGGTAGCTCTGATGTCGAAATGAAAATGCGGCTCTGAACGCCAAACTGAAAATACGATAATGGCTCTGAACGCCGAAATAAAGAAAGATGGTATCATCAAATGCTAAAATGAAAATGCAGCTTTGAATGCCAAACTGAAGACGCAGCTCTGAACTCCAAAATAAAGAAAGATGGTGTCATCAATTGCCAAAATGAAAATACAGCTCTGAACGCCAAACTGAAAAGAGGTGGTGGCTCTGAACGACAAACTGAAAATGATATAATGACCCTGAATGCCGAACTAGGAACATGGCTTTGAACGCCAAACTGCGGAGAAATGGTGGCTCTGAACACCAAACTAAAAATAATAGCTATGAATGCCAAATAGAAACAACAGCTCTGAATGCCCAACTAAACTGATAATTAGGAATGTCAGGCTGAGAAAAACGACTCTGAACGCCGTGACTGAGAAGACATGGTGGCTCTGAACGCCAAGCTGAAAATGGACAACTCTGTACGTCGTATCCGAGAATGGATGGTGGCTTTGAATGCCAAACGACAAGGAAACGATGAGGAGAGGAAATATGTCCCAGTGTAGCATGCTGCCACAACTCTCCATCTTTTGAGAAGGTATAAAAGAGACTCCATGAGCCTCAAGAGATGCTCTGCTAGTGAGTCGGAGTGATCAAATCGACTATAAACATAGTCTTGCAACCCATTTTTCTGGATCACAAGGCTTGACGAGATGTCACAAAGAGTCAGACGTCTTTATCTCGAAATGCTCTACTAAAGGAATCCATCGTCATCTCAAATGGGTAAGCCACTAGGGAGTCTCAAGAGAATAATCCGTTAGGGTAACTACCACGATCTCGTCAAAACAATCTATTGCGGGGTCATGGATAGCGGGACAATCACAACCTGAATGTCATGCTCCACCGAAAGCTCATCTCGATGAAAATCACAGGAATAGTGATCAGTAAAGCAAATATAATATCTCTCGGCCGAGTGATGAAAATTGTAACAGATCTGTGAGAGAACGATCATCTCTATAGCTAAAGGAAGGAATATGCCCCAACGTGGCATCAGATGTACCCGATCTATCCTGATAACTCAAGAATAACTCCATGGGGATGCATAAAAGATCTAATATGTACTCCACTGAAATGGTGATGTGGAAACCTATGCGCCTGGAGTAACTCCACCCAAGAATCACGACAATATCGAAAAATATGAGCCTGATTGAAAGACTCAATAAAGGCTCCACCAGAGAATCGGGACAAAATGAAATCGAATCATCAACTCGACGTGTATCTCATAACTAGGGAAGATCATGCAAATCCATGGAGATCTACAAATCTCGACCGAAAGGGCGAATATGCCCTAATATGGCATCGAATGTGTGACAGGTCGAAAAGATCAAATGACATCAAATCATCAATCATCAACTATGCAATCCTAGTCACCTGAATCCATAATTGAATCATACCCATAGATCCAAGATGTACCTCTCAGATGAAGAATCATGATGGCATCTAAGTGCCAAGAAGTGTGGGCCTAGCTGGATGGCTCTCGGAATGCTCCACTGAGGAATCATCATAAAAAAAACGAACATGTCATCATCTTAGTGCGCATCCCGTAAGTGAGGGTGATCACACAGCTCCATGAAGATCTATAACTCTCATCCAAAACGGAAATATGCCCTATTATGGCACCAGATGTACGATAGGTCAGAAATCGGGTGACATGAAATCATTCATCATCAAATGCGCGATCTCCGTAATCTAAATCAAACCCAAACATCTATGAAATGTCTCTTGGAATAATAAGCATGACGGCAACCAAATGCCGAAAAATGTGGGTCTGGCTGAATAGATCCAGAGAGGCTCCATTGAAGGATCATGATAAAATAATGAACACGTCATCATCTCAACGTACATCTCACAAGTGGGGATAAGCATGCAACTCCGTGAAGATCTATAAATATCGTCCATGACGAAAATATGCCCCAGTATGGCGTCGAATGTATGGTAGGTCAGAAACCAAGTGACATGAAATCATCTATCATTGAACATGTGATCCAAATCAAATCTAAACAACTAGAGAACGTCTCCCAGGATAAGAAGCATGACGACAACCAAATGCCGAGAAATCTGGGCTTGGCTGAATGGCTCCACAGAGGCTCCACTGAGGGATCATCATAAAATAGCGAACTAGTCAATCATCTCAGCGTACATCTCGCAAGTGGGGATAAGCATGCAACTCTGTGAAGATCTGTGGATCTTGCCCGAAATGGAATATGCCCCAATATGACATTGAATATGTGATAAATAAAAAAAATTAGGTGACATCAAATCATCCATCATCAAGCGCATGATTCCAGTAATCCAAACACAACTGAATCAGATCTAAACATCAAAGAGGCTACTCCTAGAAGAAAAGGCATGACAATATCTAAATATCAACCAAATCTCAAACACCTGTCCAAGTAGATGCTGTCGAAGATGACATTTGATCCCATGGCCTCAGGGTGGTCTTAAGACACGAGACGTAATGTAGGCCAAGGTGATAGGGTGATAGAAATGAAGGAAAACTAGGCTCAAATACCCAATGATAAAAAACCCAGCCCTCATATATGAAATGCAACATGTATAGTGAATCTTGTGAGCCATGGACCTAAGGATGCCTAATGTGAATATGATGTCGATGAGGAGACAAATGAAACAAAATGAACTGATAGTGATAGGTGTAATGATGATGCGAAGAGAGTATCAAACCCGAGAGGGATTGCTGTAAGAAAAGAATAAGACGTGAAGTGAAAATGATGAATTAGAAGTGAAAACGAGGATGACGATGAAACAAATAACACAAAGAGGAGTAGTGATCAACTCAAATCAGACATGGAGTGAAGTCACATCAACAATGAACGTAATGATGGAAGGGATAATGACCTAGAGCTCCTAAGAGAAAGTCACTCATCTCGCTCTCAAAATATACAATAAAAATGAATACAAAGCATGGAGGGTTTCAGAAAGCTCACATACAAACTCTCATCAACAAACATACTCAATCAAGTGACCCTCGAATATCAATACACACACTCAATGATAGAAAATAATTCACATGTGTGTTTTTTTGTTTTTTCATTTTTTTTTCAATTTTTTTTCATTTTTCAATTTTTTTTACATATATACAAATTTACACACCCTAAACATGAACAAAATAAGCCCCAAAGATGATATCAATAATGGATAGACACGTTATCGAGCGCTAAGGTAACAAAACTCTCTCTGACAAGATGACCTTCTCAAACTAAGAATCTTTGAACCAGTGTTCGTAGGATAGATAATGGTAATGATGTGACTACCCTCCATGTAATGAACTGAGGAGGATCACCACTCAGGGTGGAAAAAATATGAAGCAAAACAAGTAGTAGATAGAATAAAGAAGAAGAGATGAAGAACATAACCAATGAGATACGATGGAATACAGTGATGCAGTGATGAGAAAATATATTGAGAAGAATGCACCCCTAGGTCCAAGGCTCATGGAACTCCCAAATAATGAATGCATACACTAAAAGGGCCCTTATCTCGATGTGAAAAATGTGAGCAAGGCGATAAGAAAGAAAGGCTGTAATGTGCGTGCGAGGCTCAATGGGCTAGCAACGAACTATATATCAAAAGGGAATAACAAGGTATATGGCTAACCGAAATGATGGCCACCCATCCTGCAACCATGGTCTCAAACATAGTACCTCTTTAGCTGATCCACATTGGTCGGCTCTGAGAATTGGTTTCCATCTAAATCCATCAACCATGCAGCGTCCTCTGGGGTCAACTCCCTGATGAAATAAGGTTTGCTCCAGCTGGGTCTAAACTTCCCTCTAGGATCTCTAATAAATCCTCTGATGACCCTCAAGACTAAGTCACCTCTCTATAATGGTCAATCAACAATCTCTATTATCTTCTTTTACTAGTGGGAGATGAAGGAATAAATGGACTCATCTGATCTCTATCTGAAACCCTCAAGCTCTCCCCTCAACACATCTACGACAGTACTAAATGAAAACTGTCACAGAAACTCCTAAGCTAGGTCATCCTATGTCTTGCGTCGCGATGACTCCAAAAATGGGAACTAATGCTGGGCTGCGCCACTCAGAGATAAAGGAAACATGTTGATCATCTATGGCTCATCTAACCCATGGGCCCTCATTGCAGTACTGTAGAGTCAAAGATGAATACATGGACAACCAACGCCCGTGTACCTTTCAATGTCAAGCATCCTGAACTTGGCCGGTAGACTGGCCACTAGTATACTATCAAGATCATCCCAAGTTGATGAACTGTCAGATACCCTCGACTGCCTGATACGCTACTCAATATGATCCATGCATACGTATCCTCAAGGACTGTGGTCTGTACTACTGTAGGTGAGGCAACCTCAGAATGACCATGTAATAGATAAGGTGGCAATGAATCATAAGGTGTCTCATCCTGAACTACAAGATGTCTACTCTGCTAACTGTCTATCTCCTGTCTGAGACTAGCCAAGGCCTCCTGAATAGAAGCCATGGCGGTCGTGAACTAATCAACTGTGACAATCCACTGATCCATGTCTGATCTCTCAGAAAAGCGAACTAAGTTCCCCTCTACTCTGACCCAAGATGGTAAATCCACACTAAGAATGAAAAACCAATCTTGAAGAGCATGAAACACGAGATATGGTATGCACAGTGAAAACATGGAAGAAATGTTAGTCTAAACTGGAATGAGCAAAGCATCAAAGTGTAGAAGGGCTGTCCGACTGTAACTTAAACCCGTACTGATCTTGGTGCACTCTCAACTGGAGACTAAAAGAGGGAATAGTGAATCCAAACTATGACCAAAGAGGCTCTAAAGGCCCTTAGATGCACCCACGTGTAGGGAGAAACTCCTAATTGAAGGATCTACGACTCAACCTACAAGGTCAAGGTGGCTCTAAAAGGATAATGGTGGACTTTAAAAGATCCCTAACATAAGCGATCATAGCCTCCGATGGTACGCAACCCTCTGCACGCCTCTGAAGAGATGGGGCTCTTCCATGCAAGGTGGTCATCACCTCCACACATGCGCTACCTTGACATCCCAGGGGGTTTCCTATGGTGAAACCTTTCAAAACTCTTAACACTCAGTAGTCGACTAAAGTGCATGGTGAACGGTGTGGGTGCATCCGAAAATCCTATGAAGCTAAAGTAGAAAAAAGAAACATACTAATCACACAAATATCCATGAAACCTAGCTCTGGGCTATACAGGTCTTCAAAGATCGGACTCCCATCAGCATCAAATTGTCGGCCTCTTCCAGAATGCTCCCAAACATTGATATGGCCCGTCGTTAAACCCTACTCCTAACCGCTAGCTCGGTCGAAGAGCAAACAAAGTAACAAGTCTCATATCAAATACGAGATCAAGTGAAACAAGGTCGACCGAGTTTAGGGAGTTGGAGGTAAGGGGATAGATGTGTGTCCCACACAGATAAGCAATACATGCATCACATAAAAGAATAACAGTCATGCACCAAGCAGTCATGCAAATAACAGGTATATAACTCATATCTACACACAAGCTAGGCAAGAATATGATAAGCAAGATAGGAATATAACAAAAATAGACAATATGTCGAGATAAACAAGATAATATACAACAAATAGAATCAATCATGCCAAGATGAATGAGATATACAAAAATGAGAATATACATGTCCAGGAAAGCAAGATAATCATACAACAAGAAGAGTCACTATGTTAAAGTAGGTAAGAGAATTAATCGATGTAATCAACATGTCAAAATCACAAATGAACATTAACAACCAAACATGTATTACAGATAAACATATCAAAGCTCTCAATGTGTAATCAACAACCAATCATACCAAGACACATAGAGAGGGGTATCCATTGATCGATCAATCAAACGCCACATTCCCCTCAACTCGAGTTCAAGTTTGACCCTCTAAAAATCCTTAGTGGAGTCGTTATTTTGTGGACCCCGTATTTTGCTCGATGCGTTTCCACTCGATGGCGAAACTCATTTTTTATTTTATTTGGTGAAAATTTGATTTTTAGAGAAATACTTGGAGTCACTACTTATTTTTGTTTTATTTTTTTTTTAAGGGAAAAACAAAATAAGAAAGAAAACCTTAAGTGTGACTCCTGAAGGAAAAACAGGTTTGTGCAAAAACCAAGTCTGGGTCTGGGGGTCAGGTTTCTTATTGAGAAGGTACGATGGTGAGCCGTAGCACCCCTCTAAGCCCGTATACATACGACCTCTACTAAACTAATTAAAGGAATTGTGACAATTAATTAATTAATTATGGATACCAAGAAAAATAATCAATGTATAAGTCATGATGAAAATCAATATACACAAAAACAATGATGAAATCTAATTACAAAAATACACAAAATAAATAATAAGAGAATTATGCAAAATGATTTATTGAATTGAATAAATAAAAGATATTAAATTTTTTTTAAAAGAAATTTCAAAGGATTTTATTAAAAATGATTTTGAATTAATGATTTCAATTTATTTACTTACAAAAAAGAATCAGTTTATTTTCTTAATTTCATTTGTATTCAATTTTCAAAAAAGCTATTTACAATTATTGTATCATAAGAACTTATTACGAAATTTCAATTTGGGCACAAAAATTATTTTTACTTGCTTTTATTGGAAAATAATGAATTTTAACAATTTTATTTACAAAAGTATTTAGATTCATTTTCATTTAAAAAAGTGATTTTTACAAATTATTTAAAATGACATAACTTTATTTGCAAAAGAAATTTTAATTAAAAAAAAAAACAAAGATTTAAATCCTCTATTTCTAAAAAACACTTTTAATCCCATTTTAATTAAAAAAAAAAGAATTCATTTGAAAAAATATTTTTAGACAATTTTATTAAAAATTAATTTTTGGGACAACTTTATTTACAAAACAATTTTTTTGGACAATTTTTATTAAACAAAGAAATTTTTGGACAATGTTATTAAAAACAATTTTTCGAATTCTATTAAAAACAATTTTTTTTTTGGATTTTTCTAAATGCATTTTTCTGAATTTTTATAAATAATAAAAAAATTTCTTTTATTAAAAATAATATTTTAAAATTATTGTTTTATCAAAACATATTTACTGAATTCTTCATTTCATTTAAACAAAATTTCTATTTTGTTCGATGTTCAATTCTGTACACACCCAATAAATACATACAAACGAATATTTACACGAACTAATAAAAATAAAACCAAATAAAAGTGAGAAATAAAATATGTACCCAAATAAACTTACAATAAGCTCTACGTGTCATCAATTCGTACTCAGCCAACAAGATTGCAGAGTGGGTCCATGCAAAAACAAGAATAACACAAATGTAAATATCCAAAAATATGTAGAGTCCAAAATAATTATTCAAGTTTCAAATTAGCTCAATAAATTTCAAAAATGGGCCCAAATTAACAAATATAGCCCAATAAAAAGTATCTCACATGTCATAAGCCCTAATCTAAAATTTTCAAATTAATAGCTAAAATATAAGCTCAATTAATCAAACCCAAAACATGATAAATTAAAATAAATCTCATTAAACCTAAATTTAATATTCCATAATCCAAGCCTAATTTAATATGCATCATAATTATCCCATGTCCAAATTAAATAATTCAAATGGGCCAAGCTCATATCAAATATTCAAATCATCCAACAAATTTTACCCACATTATGGGCCCAAAATTCACATCAATTAAGAAGCCCACATTAATAATACACATGACCAAAGAAAATAATATCTCAAGCCCAATCCAATAAGCCCAAACAAATAACCAATTACCAATAAGCCCACATGAATAATACACATGGTCAAAGGAAATAACATTTAAAGCCAAACCCAATAAGCCCAAACAAATAACCCATAAGCAATAAGCCCAAGTTCAAATAAAATAAATAATATGCTATTGATATAATCCAAATATCTCAAATTAATCACCAAATGCAATATACCCACAAACCCAAATTAACAAATTTCAAATTAATTCACCAACAATAAATTAACCTAAATTACATATTAATCGAATAATTCAAATTTTATAAACTACAATTGCTATTAAAATCAAATCAAGAAAGATAAAGAAAAGAAAAAAAATAGTAATAATAACAATAAAAATGGAAAATGAGTGATATGGGAAAGTGAGAGAGTGAGAGAAAAAGGGAGGAGGTTGCAGATCGATAGGGGGTCGCCGGCGACCGACCAGTGACTTTGCCGGTGGCAATGGGTAGCTTTTTGGAAACAAAAATAAAATAAAATAAAGATAAATAAATATAAATAAATAAATAAAATGGGAGAAAATGGGGATGAAGGGGGCGCCAAAAAAGGCACTGGCGTCATGCCTCCAACAGTGTGAGAGTTTAAGGAGTGAAATAGAAAATAATAATAATAATAAATAAATAAATCAAAATAAAAATGGAAGAAAGGAGTTGGGGGATGGGCAGCCGAGTGTGCTGATGGGGGAGAGAAGAGAAAAGCAAAAAAATGGGAGGGAGGAAATGAGGAGATGGGCCGGCTGTGAATAAGAGTCCGGAATAGGGAGTTGCAGAGATGGAGTGAATGAAGAGGGAATGGAAAAAAAATGGGGGGCCGACTTTTTAGGAATGGGTAAAGGGAGAGGAGAGAAAAGAAAAAAATGGAGCCCAAAAAAACCCTTTGGCCTTCCTGAGTTTTTTTTTTTTCGGGTTGTCCAGAGTAGTAGCCCGGGGGAAAGAAGAAGAAGGGCGAGAAAAAGAAAAAAAATGAGGGGGAAAATGGCGGCCGTCCTTGGGAATTGGGAGGGAAAAATCTCAAAAAGAAAGTGGGAGAAAGTGAAGAGGCCAAATGGGAAGAGTGTTGCCGGGAGAAAAGAAAAGAAAAAAAAAAAATTGGAAAAGCCATGGGGTCGCCGTCCACCTTGCATTGGGAATGGGGAGGAAGAAATAAATAAAAAAAGGAAAAAGCAATGATGAAGAGTGGAAATGGAAGAAGAATGGATAGGGAAGTGAGAAAAAAAATTGAGGGAAAAATAATGAATGAAAATAGGGAAGGTGACATGGGGGGTATGGATGAGAGAAAGAGAGTGGGTGGTGGGGTAGATGGGGAATGGAAGAAGAGAGAGGAGAGAGAAAATAAAAAATAAAAAAAATAAAAAAATAAGATAAAAAAATATAATGTAATATAATAACAAATAAAAATAAAAATAAAATAATTTACAAAATAATAAAAACTAAGAATTAAAGGGTGAGTGGGCCAAAAAAATACATGTAATCGGGATTTAAAATTGGGCTCAAAATTAATATAAAAATAAAATTGGGACAAATTTTGGGGTTTACATGCCCTTTAAGAAACCTAAAATCATCTCTATTTTTAAGTTTGAGAATTTGAATTTAGATGTTTGTCAACCCATATTTTTCATGTGGGTTTTTATTTGGTGATGAGATTGATTTTTATTTGTAGAAAATGATATTTACAAATTAAAGTGGTTACTTATTTTTGCTTATTTTTAGAAAGAAAAAACTTAGATGGTGTTTGTTTTTTTACTCAATTCTAAATAGAATTTAAAACTAAATAATGTTTAGTAGTGTTATGTATTAGGTTGTTTATTTCTATAATATTTTATTTTTATTAAGTATTAAAAAGAAAGGAAAAACTAATATGTTACTTTTTCTGTTAAAAAACAACAAAATATTTTAGTTTTTTCTATTCAACAAAAAATTTATAATAAGTTATGAAAAATAGAAAAACAAACAATTTAAAGTTTTAAAGCAAATTACTTTAAGTAAAAAGTTAAAAAAACAGACACTCTTTTAGGTAGTATTTGTTTTTTATATCCACTTAATTTTAAACAGAATTTTAATGCTTAATAGTATTAAGTATTAAGTTGTTTATTTTTTAATATTTTATTTCTATTAAGTATTAAAAAGTAAAGAAAAACCAACATATTAATTTTTCTATTTAGAAAAAGCCAAATGTTTTGTTTTTTTTTTATTCAGTAAAAAGATTATATTAAGTCATGACAAAATAGAGAAAAAATCAATGTTTTCAGAACCGGACCGGTCATTGAACTGGAAAAGTTACTGGTTTACGGTTCACTGGTCGGACCAGCGGTCAAATCGGTGATGTCATAGATATATATATATATATATATATATATATATATATATATATATATATATATATATATATATTTTTTTTTTTATTTTATATATTATTAATGGGACGAAGATGATAATTATTTTGAATAAACGAGACGGAGTTGGGATGGGGGTGACCCGTCCTAAACCCCTCCCTGTTGCCATCCTTAGTTGTATTTTGGCTATTTTATATTATGTTCATTTATTAATTTATTTGTTTCATTTCAATAAGTTATTTTTTTATTGTTTTATTTTTATTCTTGTTTCTTGTTTCCATTAGTAAAATATGTAAATAAAAATGAAAAATTGATTTTTTTCTTTATTTTTTAAATATAAACAAAAATCATTTTTTCGATAAATGGCTAATGTCACTTTGAATATCAATTTTTGAAATAAAAATACACCTATTTTTTAAAAATAGTAAAAATTACAAAAGAAACCGTTTAAACTAATAATTGTAGAATCTCCTTTTTTTTTTTTTTTTAAATATATATATAATAATTCTTTCCTTAATTAATCAAACCACAAGAAATAAAAAATCATTAAAACCTATAGAGTTTTTTTTTTTAAATTATTTTTTCTTATATTTTTAATAAAGCTTTTTCAAGATAAGATTTTTTTTAGTAAGTTGTAAAATCATCTTCCTAAACTAAAAATATTAAATCATTTTTTCTAATAAAAATTGTAAATAAAAGCTTTTAAATAAAGTTGGATTGAGATGTCTTTAATAAACAAAATGTGTAAATTTTTTAATAAATATAAAATTTGCAAAATCTCTTTTCTTAAAATAAAAATTTGATTGAAATATCCTCTTGTAAACAAAAATGATAAAAATCCTTTTTTCATAAAGCATAAACTAAAATCCATTTTTAGATAGGTTCGTAAACTATATTATTATTATTTTTTAAAAGACAAAATTCTTTTACTATTATTATTTTAAATGCAAAATTATTTTTAGATAAAATTTTAAAATAATAAAAAAAGTTCTTTTAAATCAAATTTTAGCAAAAATTCATTTTTTAGGTAACATTGTGAATTTTTTAAAAATCGATTCATTATTTACTTATTTATTTGATCAAAATTATAATTTTTTTTTTAACTTTAAAAGAATGAAAAATTCTTTTGGAAATATAAAATTCTTTTCTTAAAATTGTAAATAAAAGTAATTTTTTTAATATGGTTAAACACAATTATGAAAATATATTTTTTAAGTAAAAATTCCAATTGGAATATGTTTTTTTTTTCTTTTCTTTTTTGAATAAAATTATGCAAATCAATTTTTTTTTAATAGAAAAAAGGAATAAAAACATTTTCTCATTTTATTTTTAATAAATTTGAACTTTTTAAAATAATAAAGTTGAAATCTTTTTAATAAAACCCAAATAATTTGCAAACTTAATAAAATTGAGAAAGCCTTTTTTAAACCAAACATAGAGAATTTCTTTTTAATAATTAAAAAAAAATCAAATTAAAGATAAAATAAATCATTTTTCTTAAAATTTGAAAAGCATTGATTTCTCTTTTGTAAAAATCATTTTTCTATCCAATCTTTTTTTACCAATATATTTGAATTGAGTTTTAATACTTCTGTAAATAAAATTGAGTTGAAATATATGTTGTAGATAAATTTGTAAAAAAAAAAAAATATTTTTAAAAATTACTTTTCTTAAACAAAAAAATTAAAATCCTTTTATAAATAAAATTGTAACAATTCTCTTCATCACGACGTAAATAAAATAATTTTTCTATAAATAAAAATCAAATTCACTTTTTTTTATTTGTTTTCAATAAATTCTTTTTAGTAACAATACAAGTAAATAACTTCCTCAAAAATTTAATACAATTAAAATTGAATCAAATGACTTGTTGAAAATAAAACAAATTTATATATATATATATATATATATATATATATATATATATATATATATATATATATATATATATATAAATTGAAGTCATTCATTTGAAATTATTTTTAATTTAAAATATTGTTTTTTAAATCCATTTAATGAATCAATTTGCTTAATTCTCTTGTCATTTGTCTTGTATATTATAATATACTTTTATGATTATTTTCTTGTACATTGATTTGTATCCTTAATCTTGGTACCATGATTAATTAATTAATTATCATAATTCCCTCAATTTGTTTAGTAGAAGGCGTAGGTATATGGGCTTAGAGGGGTGTTGTAACTTTTCATCGTATCTTCCAGATAGGTAACTTGACCTTTGAATTTAGACTCAATTTTTGCATACATAACTTTTCCAAATAAGCAGTAATATAGGGTTTTCTTTCTTATTTTATTTTCCATTTTAAAAATAAACTAAAATAAGTGGTGACTCAAACTTTTTTAAAAAAGATCGAATTTTCACAAATAAAAGTGAGTATTACCGTTTCAAGTGAGGATGTACATGAAAAATGCTGGTCCACAAAATGGTGACTCCATTAGGGATGTTTAGAGAGTCAAACTTGAACTCAAGTTGAGGGAAATGTGGCGTTTGATTAATGGATCAACGCATAACCTCTCATGGTGCCTTTGTGTTATATTCACATGTTTTAAGGCGCTTGAGTGTTGGCATCGTGATTATTTTGTATATATTTTAGATGCGCTTTATTGTATTGTTTCTAGTTATCATGTTCTTGTATATATTTGCTCATGTTGGTATAAGATTTGCATGTCTGTATGTTGCATGACTACCTTCCTTCTGCATGGTACGTGATTTGATTGTTTATGTGGGATACACATGCATCCTCTTACTTTGATTCACATAGCTCAGTTGACCCATTCCTTGTTCTCATTTTTTTTTTTATGTATTCGAGACATTTCCCTGTATTTTTTCACTTCAGTTGTATTTTCCTTATTTGATTGGGTTGTATTATTTGGTTGGGAATGACCTTTTCTTTGTACTATGTTTGCTCTTCAATCGAGCTAGTGACTAGGAGTAGTAGGATCTAGTTTTGGGATATATAGGATTTGAAAGCTACTATGCTGCCATCAGATTAGTGCCACGTCAACGACACTAACATGGCTTACTTGATGCCAAAGCCACCTCATCAATACTATTATGCTGCCATCCGATCTTCATTGACATCTTATCACTGATATCGATACCACGTCACCCATTGTTGCGGTCATGCCATATTACCCATTTTCGTTGTCATGCCACTCTGACCATTGTTGCGATTATGCCACATCATCATCATATTTCAACAATTGTTATGCATCATCAGTATAACATCACTGCCATGAGGAGTTTGATGCTTGAAGACATGTATAGCCCAACACTATATGAGGATGCATGTGTGATTAGTATGTTTACTTTTTCGCTATGGTTTGGCAGTTTGGTTGGATGCACCCACACCCACACACAGTGCACCCTTAGAATGTCATAGTGAATGCGGGAGTCATAAGGAGCAATAAACCAACGAGAAGCCTTCACCATTAGGAAACCTATTGGGATGTTGAGGTAGTGCATGTGTAGAGGTGATGACCACCTTGCATGGAAGCGCCCCGTCTCTTTGGAGTCATGTAAGAGGTTGCATACTGCCGACAAGTATGATTGCTCCTACTAGGGTACCTTTGATCCTTACCCTTTTAGAGCCACCTTTACCCCTATAGGATGAGAACTAGAACCTTGACTTAGGATACTTGCCCACACGTGGGTGCATTATTGTATAGGAATTTCTAGTGGTAGAGTTTTAACAGTGCATCAAATGAGGGTTTATTAAATATTAGTTCAGAGATTTGCAATTTTGGTTTGATTTGATTTTGATACTATGGTTATAACCTAGCACATGTTTGGTTTAACCTTAGATTAGGTTCTCTAGTATTAGGATTCATCTTTTGATGTACTATTCTTCATCTTTTGTATTATTTATATATATTTTCTCCCTTTTTTCCATATGGCTTTACTATGTAGACTCATCTTAGACCTTCCACTCTTTACCTTTAATCAAGACACTTGATTCATTTCTCAATTCATAACTTTTTACACTTTTCTCATTAGGTTGATGAGGTGTCTTTCTTTTTACACATCTTTTTTCATAACACTCACATCAGTTACCTTGTTTTTCCTATTAGAGTTAGGGTTGATGAATGAATTAAAACCGTCTCAATTCAGGTAAGAAAGTTAGTTCATGTTAGAGTCACCCTTCATTTTGTATCACCGTCCTAAGGGTTGTGTTGATATTGCTCATTGTATCCTTGTAGGCTATTTTTGCTTAGTAGACTTGTGTCTTTAGTCTAGAGCCAGTTGTATGGACTCGAGTACAAGGCAGATTAGTGAGGGTGTTAGATTAAACTAGTATGGATCAGCAGGTGGTGACTATGGATCAATTAACTACTGCCATGGCCAATGTCCATGAGGCTATTAGTGGTTTGAGTTAGAGAATAGACTAGGGCCAGAGTACACATATGAATAATTTTTAGGATTTGATATCTACAGACCCAATTGTTCCCATTTTCAACAGACACAACAGCTACACCGTTTGCTTTACACGATCAGATCGAGGTAGCCTTACTAGTTCAGATACCGTTTGCTCATTTCCCTAATATAAATGATGCTCACATGGAAAGGTTAGAGTAGAGGATGACACACATGAGAGTTGTAGAGGGCCAGTCTATTTGGGATGACATAGATGGAGTGTTGGTTGCTAGCTTGCCTCCTAAGTTTAAGATGCCTGATATTGACCATTACATGGGGATAGGTTGCCCTCGTATTCATTTGAGATTCTACAGTGCAGTCATACGAGCCTATGGCTTAGATGAGATGCAAATGATTATGCATTTTCCTTTGTCATTGAGTGGGGCAATGTAGCATTAGTATACATCCTTAGATGCATCACGTAGACATACTTGGGAGGATTTGGCACAAGAATTTTTGAGCTAGTATGCATTCAATAGTGATATTGACCTATCTAGATGAAAGATAGAGGCTCTCAAGCAAAAATAGGATGATTCAACTACTTATTTCATCTCTCGAGGGAGGAGAAAGGTCGCTCAGATAGACAAGTGGCTTAAGGAGAGTGAGCAAATTGACTTGGTTCTTAGGAACCTACAACCTAGATTTGCTCGAGATTTTATGGGCAACCATTTTCAGGACTTTTAATCTTTGATCTAGTCCATTTTCAATGTAGAAAAGTGTATCTCCTGAGGATTATGAACTGATTCTTCCCTTTTAGATCCTAAGGGGAAGAAACCTATTTCATTTAGCCAATCAACAGAAGTAGACTCTATAGCCATCAAGGATGGAAGGGTGATTTTTTCTTTCTCCATAGACTGTTCAGACAATTTCATGCAAGACCACCAACAGTTTAGGCTAGGTTCCCTCATCTGTATTATCAATTTCCATAGCCTTATGTGCAACCACAGTTGACTTTATAAACATTACCTCCTTCCTGACCATAATAACCATATATGGTTGCTCAGTCCACAACTAGACTAATTGTAGGATATGCTAGAATTTGTATTTCTCAGCCTTAGAGGAGATTCAATATGTGATATGAGATGGGAGAATGACCTGACAACAACCTCTAGTAGTGATTAGACCTTTTGATGGAGAAACTTTTAGGGATGAGGTGAGAGAGTAGGATTATGAGATCATGAGATAGTTACAGGCTACTTAGGCCCTCATATTTATTTGGAGCTTGTTAGCTATCTCCACTACTCATCATAAGGCGTTAGTCAAGGCTTTGAGTTGGATATAAATTGATACTACCACTTCGCTGGATGGGTTGATACAAATGTTGATAGTTAATAGAGCTTTCTGCATAGGTTTTTCTTATGATAACCTCCCACTCGAAGACGCTGACCATACTTGGCCGTTCTACATTATTATTGGTTATTTAGGTCATCGAGTCTTATTTGTCTTGTTAGACAATGGGTTGGTCGACACTAAATGTTTTCTCTCTATCTACTATTATCATTTTGTGCTTTGGACCAATCGATTTTGACCCATCTACACAGATCGTGAGAGCGTATGATAATACACACAAAGAGGTTATGAGGACATTGATGCTAGGCATCTAGGTTGCACTAGTTACATTTTTGACGCTATTCTAGGTTTTGAAGGTACCCATGTCCTTCAACCTATTTACTAAGCCGACCTTGGATCTATGAGGCTAGATGATTACTACTCAAAAAGTGCTATTTCATAGCTTGTAATTAACTCTTTTAAACACTTTTGAGTAGTAGTTATTGCCTTTTAACCCAATTAACATGTTAAGGACCCTTGCAATCAATTCTAATCAAATTGTGTTAAGTTTTGGTGTTTTGATAGCTTTTTGGATCACCAAAGCAATCCAAGATTGAGGAGAGTTATTTGGAATCCATGGCAAAGCAATGGAAAGCTCAGAAGCATGAAGATCCAAAGCTTTGAAGTCCTTTGCCATAAGCAAATCCGGAATGCAAGGAGGGGAAGCAAAGAGAAATCTGCCATGAAGCATTCTTGATGACAGTCATGTCAGCCACTTTTGGAGCACTTCCTGAAGTCCATTTTCTACATGCTATATGTCATTTGAAAGCTTAGGAAGTCAAAAATCCAATGCTTTAAACCGTGTTCAATTTGGAGCTGAAATAAGGAAGTTACAGCCTTTTGAAGACAACTGCTCCAAAGTGAAGGAAGGCTTCAGAAAAGTGCTGCGAAATCACCCTTTTGTTGCGAAATGATTTCGCAACCTTTTTGCACAGTGCTATGGATTTCCCCTGAAGCTTCACGACGCGATGGAAGCCAAACACCACAAGATGAAAGCTAACTTTGCAGCAGTGCGAAATCAGTTGGTTGCTATGAAGAAATTTCGCAGCCCTTGTGGTTCATCTGCGAAATTTCGTAGACCTCATTTTTTCACCTGCGAAATGGTCCTTAGTGCTTCCTGATATTTGTAACCGACACTTGGAGATATTTTTCTTCAGATTTTTGATGTCTAAATCTCCATTTTCTCCTTGTAACCCACCTATCATAGGATTCCTTAGTTATTAAGTTTGGAAAAGGGGTGAATAACCTCAGATATTTTGTTTTGTAATTTTCTTTATATATATCTCTCGAGAGCTTGTTCTTGAGGAGGGTGGTTATGACGCATCCTTTGTACAAATTTACAAAAAAGTAAAATACAGAGCACTTGCTCTGCTTTTCTTATATATTCTTGTTTTCTCATTTTCATTTTTCTTTCTAGCCAACCAAACTCTGAGGATTTTTCCTTAGAGGATGAGAGGCTAGGCTCTTCGTCTCTTGGAGTGAAGAAAGCCGGGTAAGTTTCCTCATGCATAAATTGGAAGTTTTGTTGTTTTAGTTTTTAATGAAGAGAAAGTGTGACCCGTTAATGGTTTTTATCTTTTTAGTTAACTTAAAACGCCTTTTAATCACCTGGGCCAACACTTGGTAAGGCAAGTGATCTCCATCCATGGAGATTCACTAGTTTACCCCTTGCAAGCCTTTGGGAGGTGACTTGAAGGTAGGATTTTCTAGAATTGCCAACACTTGGTAAGCTTTTGGACTCCAAGGAGACATCCATTAGTTATCTCTTGTGAGCTTTTGACGGGTAATCCAAGGTTAAAGATCACCTTGAATGGCAAGTACTAGGTGAGAGGTATGAGCCATTGCAAGGTGCATCAGTGAGAGGGATTTAGTGTTTGAACCCATTAATGGGAAGCATCTGTATAACACTGGTTGGAGAAGGAACTATATGTTAATTCTCTAATGTGAGGAAAAGAAACAAGTGACCGGAACTCTCCCTTTTTGTATGAGGAATCTGAGCCTAGTGATCTGAAACTCCAAGAAACACTTTTCTTTGTAAGTAAAATCAGTTACTATTTTTGGTTAGTTTAAAACCGAACCTTTTTCATTCAAACATCTTTATGTCTTCTTTTAAAGCTAACCTTGAAATGAAAAGGCACCAATTCGTTTTTGAATTAATATCATTTGCAAAGTGAAAACCCATCCCAGTGAACGATCCTAGAGCCACTATGCTATAGTAGCTTTGTCTTTGCTACCCTAGTATATGGTGTAATAGGTTATAAATTTTGTTGATTACTCCCTCAATCAAGGAGCACCAGCTGGACACGAATTAGCTGAGACACCAATTAGGCATGAATCACTAGAGCTATATCGTCTTCCCTTCATCAAAAGGTGAAGTTTATCCATAATGGTCAGGTCATCACGATTTGATCCTCTCATTATGCTGCTATTTTATTTGAGCATATATTGGAGATTAGTCACAGTGATGAGGACTTGTTCTTGACTGGATTTACCTTTGATGAAGTCCAAACCATCAAGATGTTTGACGATCATGCTAGAGATTATCTTCCATTGCCTTTTGATGAGTTTGGTAGCAAAGTCATGATAGGGATGATACAAAGTATGGACTACTTGCCCGATTTAGGGCTAGGCAGGAAGCAGTATGAAGTCTCTAATTTTGTGTTTGATATGGTCCAAGACCTACCATTTGGTTTGGGATTTGAGCCTACTCATCGAGATTATATCTATGCAACTCACTTGTGCTGAGCTCACCTATTGGCTCAATTGAGGCACCTAACTTTTGATCATCCTCTACGACCATATAGTTAGGATTGGTCAAATTATTTTGTTTGTGTTTCCACTATTTTTACACTTTCTATGGAGGTGTCGATATATGACCTTTCTACTAGTGCACAAGCCACTATGAAGCAGATGTTTGGGCAGATGCAACTTGTTGATAGAGTCCTAGGTCTCTCTAGTATTATGAGGGCAACTCCATCTTTCCTAGATAGAGCTAGCATATTTTCCTTATACTTTCCTGGAAAGATGGATGAGTATGGGAGTTCAGATCTTGTAGAGGGTTTCTTTGATGGTGCAACTCCTGAGGATGATTATCGACATGAGTTGGACCTATTAGTCGTGAAACAAATGTCGGGATCAATTAAGACGCCAATATTTGGGTTGTCTGATGTGTTTGGTGTGATGGCTATTGAGATTGTTGTAGAGATAGATCCATTGATTCCCAAGATCATCCCACCGTTTGGAGCTTGGACAGTGGTACTTGAGGTTTTTATTACTCTTATCGTTGAGACTGTTGATGTAGGCCCATCTGTTTGGCAGAATGTTTCTTTTGATGTCATGTCGGGATGTCTCCCATATTTTTTATGATTTGCCTACTATTTCATCTATGGATATGAGTTATTTTGAGTATTTCCCTATGTGTTATGATTGTGTGTAAGATTATTCTCTTAGTTTGTCACAACATCCATCCACTTCACATGTTTTTGACGTAGATGATGAGCCTTAATCACCTAATTCAGATTCAAAGACCCTTTCTAGTCATTCAGGTCACGGAGTTGAGTTTGTAGATGAGGATTTTAAGACTATTGCTTGTAGTACTAGGGATCAACATCAAGAGTTCCAAATTTGTACTTCATTGTTTGCAAAAGGGAGGGTCAACCTTATTTAGTTACTCATAGTTTATTTAGATGTGTTTGCATGGTCATATGAGGATGTGCAAAGGTTGGATCCCTCCATAGTCCAACGCCACTTGCCTATTCTGCCACATGCTAGATTGGTTTAGCAGAAGTTGAGATGATTACACCCTCGTTGGAGTTGCAAGTAAAAGAGGTGATTTAGAAACAACTTAATGTTGGTTCTTAACATTGTAGGCCATTCAATGTTGTCTTTCATGAATGAGTTTTTTTTTGGTATAATCAAATTTTGATGGCTCTAGATGACATGGAGAAGAATGCCTTCATTATTGAGCGGGGTACCTATTGCTATAGAGTCATGCCATTAGGGTTAAAGAATAGAGGAACCACTTATAAGAGGATTGCTACTACTTTGTTTCATGATATGATGCATAGGGATGTTTAGGTATACATTGATGATATGATTGTGAAATCCCGAGATAAAGCAAATCACCTAGAAGCTTTAAAGAGATTATTTGAAAGGATTCAAAAGTTCAGGTTGAGGTTGAACCCCAAGAAGTGCACCTTTGGAGTGACTTTTGGGAAACTACTAGGACATATGGTCACTAAGCGAGGTATAGAGGTTGATCCAGATAAGATCAGAGTTATACTTGATATGCCTGCACTGAAGATTGAGAGATAGATCAGGGGTTTTCTGGGCAGATTACAATACATCAGTTGTTTCATAGCTAGATTGATAGACATATGTGAGCTATTTTCCATCTTTTGAGGAAGAACCAGTTTACAGTTCAAAATGATGATTGTCAACAAGCTTTCAAGAGGGCTAAGGAGTATCTACTTTCTCCTCCAATTTTAGTGCCTCCTATACTAAAACACCCACCACTTTTGTACTTGTCACTTTTAGACATGGCCTTGGGATGCATGTTAGCTTAACTCAATGACATAGGAAAGGAGCGAGCTATTTACTATCTGAGTTAGAGGATCCTGGAGTATGAGATGTTACATTTTATGATTGAGTGCTTCTGCTTAGCATTGGTTTGAGCTTCTCGGAGATTGTGACATTATATGACTGAGTATTTTGTACATCTGATTTCTCGCTTAAATCCCTTGAGATATTTGTTTCAGGCCCACATTGATAAGTAGATTGATGATATGGTTAGTGTTGTTGATTGAGTTCAACATCTGATATGTTTCACAAAACTCTGTTAAAAGGAGTATTATCGTAGATCATTTGGCATCATTTCCGATGTCTGATAGAAGAATAGTTGATGATGACTTTCCAAATGAGGGGATTTATGTTGTGATTGATTTTTTGGGATGGCGTATATATTTCGATGAAGTTGTTAACAACTTTGAGTATGGGATTGGTGTATTATTGATATCATCTCGTGCTAACCATATCCCAAGATCAATTCATCTGGCATTTTTTGATAGTTACCCTACTACAAACAACATAATAGAGTATGAGGCATGCATCCTTGGTTTAGAGACTACTCTTAAGCTTGGGATTAGATAGATGGAGGTGTTTGGTGACTTTAACCTTGTACTTAGGCAAATTCAAGGCTATTGGAAGACTAGAGATATGAAGTTAAGGTCGTACCATGCTTATTTGGAGCTACTGGTTGCGAGATTTGAGGAGTTGAGATATACACATTTGCTTAGAGCATAGGACCAGTTTGTTGATGCCCTAGCTACTTTAGCTTCCATGGTAGATATTCCTATTGATGTCATCATTCGCCCTATACTAATTGAGTTAAGGACTTAATCGGCTTATTGTTGTACGATTGGAGAGACTGAGGTTTAGGATGATTTGCCTTGGGTACTATGATGTCTACCACTTCCTCAGATTTGGAACATACCTCGATGGTGCTTCAACTAAGGACAGGAGAGCATTGAGACAATTAGCTACTAGATTTGTGATTTGTGGGGAGTCACTGTACATATGTTCAATTGATGGTATCTTGTTATTATGCTTAGACTGAGCCTCTACAAATCGAGTGATAAGAGAGGTTTATTCTGGAGTTTGTGGATTGCATATGGTAGGCCACATGCTAGCTCGAAATATCATGACTTTGTCCTTGTTGCCATCGATTACTTCACCAAGTAGGTGGAGGTTGCATCATATGCAAAGTTGACATCCACTAAAGTTGTCAATTTCATCATATCACATATCATCTGCCGTTATGGGGTACCTCATGAATTGATTTCAGATAGAGGATACACTTTCAAGTTGAGGTTAACACTTTGCTACCAAAGCATGACATCACAAATCTTCCGCATACAGGCCACAAACTAATGGGGCAGTAGAGGTTGCGAATAAGAACATTAAGAGGATTTTGAGGAAGATGGTTGAGACTTCTCGAGATTGGTCAGAGTAGCTTCCTTTTGCTTTATGGGCATATTGTACTTCGCACCTCTATAGGAGCTACAACTTACTCTTTGGTATATGATATAGAGGTCGTTTTGCCTGTTGAGATAGAAATGGGTTCATTGAGAGTAGTCTTGGAGCAACAGATTTCTGAGACAAGGTGGTCTCAAGCTCGATTTAATTAGCTTATGTAATACCCCAAACTCAATTTAAGGGTAAAATCATAATTTCTAAAATTAATTAATTAAATTAATTTAATAAGGGTAGAAAAGTCTTTTTGCCTTTAAAAGCCCTAGGTATAAATAAGATTTTCCCTATCTTTTCTATTTGGAAAACCCCTTTTACACAAAGATTAGAAAGATCAAAGAGTATAAGGCTGAAGATTTGGAGGTTTAGGGTTGAAGATTAGTTTTCCAAGTAAGATTTTTAATTCATAAATTAATATTTTATATTCATTAATTAGTTTTGAACTTTAGATATTCTTTGGAAGATCTCACTTTAGATATTCTTCGGAAAATCTCAATCTAGATTAGGATTTGTTAAATTAATTTTTAGATAAAAAAGATTAAAAATTTATGAATATACATAGAGTTATTAATAAAGATTAAAAAATTTCGAATATTCGAATTAAGAGAAAAAAAATAGAAGAAAATAAATTATAGTTTTGAAGCAGCAATAATAAAGGCCAACAATAATAATGAAGCTGCCGCAATAATAAAAACCAAACTTAGCAGCTTAATTTATTTTCTCCTAATCATTATAATCTACATAATTAATAATTCTCTCCTAATGATATATATATTTTTTTCTTTTTATGAATATCTTAATTTTGTTGATTATAATGCGACTGCCGGATGATGCAGAAGTGAGCAATGAACTTTGGGATGAGGTGATAGAATGCATGAAGCTGCGTGTGGGGGATAAGGTTCCTGTAGTCCGTGCACTTGCAGTTAGGGCTCTTGCACGCTTTGCAAATGATTCTGAAAACTCTGATATCCTTGATTTATTCCTTGAGACACTGCCTTTAGAGCATAATGCTGTGAGTGTTCTAACCAGCTCATGGCAATTGAAATCACTATAATGAAGATTCAGTCCATCTATATTCATTCTTGGAGTATTGAAGGATACTTTGAAGCACACATTTTTGACAAAAGATTTCACTCCTGAATGAACTTTTGAAATTAATTTTTTTTTTCCTGGTACATTGTTAAGAGGGTAACTTTAGTGTTTGTCAAAACGATAGCATTACCTTTGCTGGTACTTGGCTATTTTATGGTACATAGCTAAGATGGTATTAGATGTGGCTTGTTTGCAGGAGGTTCGTAAAATGATAGTATTATCTTTGCCACCTTCAAATGCTACTTCAGTGGCAATCCTTGATTGCAACCTTGACGTGAGTGAGGTAGTACGCAAAGCAGCATACTATGTTCTTGCTAATAAATTTCCTCTCCAAAGTCTTAGGTAACTTTGCCTTATCCCTGCAATTATTCCACACCTTTTGTTTTTTGTCTTAAATTTTCTTACAACATTAGTTTGTAACTTTGAATATTGTAAATGATGATTAATATAAATCATTACAAGTAGAAATATAGACTTTGTTTTTCCATTTTTCTATTTGATTGCAACACAAAATTTTATTTTGTTCAACTGTAACTGAAAAACTATTTTTGGTAATATCTAGTAGTTGCAGAGATGTAAAATTATGATTGGTGGTATTATAACTATAACTATAGCGTTTTATCTTGCATCAATATTAGTATTTCATTAATCTAACATTTATTTTTCATTTTTCTCCGTTTGGTAGCATCAAAGTTAGGACAATTATTCTTCAGAGAGGACTTGTTGATTGTTCTGCAGCTGTTACACAGGAGTGTCTGAAGTTATTGAAGGATGAGTGGCTTGTTAAATGCTGAAATGTGGACCCTATAGAGCTTCGATCTCTCGATGTTGAAACCTATGAATTGGTTGGAGAATCTGTAATGGAAGCTCTCTTAAAAGCTGGGTCGGTACAATTGCAGGATGATCAACGTATCCAGCAGTTCATAGTATCAACCAGCAGTGAAATTGAAGGTTGGAAGAACTTATGGCTGTTCTTACTTGTTAGAAAGAATTTCTCTCTTTAATTGTCTTTCAATTCTATCTCTCCATTAACTATTCTAATGTCTGTGTACTCATGGATGAGAAAGGCTGGGACAGCATGAGCTGATCTAATTTGACTTGGTTAGGATGGCTAATTAGCTTGAAATTTTACTCTCTATTCAAGCTTTGATTATTTATTTTACTTCTTATAAACTGTTCTTAGGATTGAATGCTTTAGTGGTTATATGAGTTGTGTAAACCCTTGAAGTAGCGTAAACTCTTGAAGTAGTGTTAAGGGCTAGGGTTATACTGTTTCAAGGTTAATCCACATTGAGATTGTATAAATCAGCCTAGTATAAAGATTTTTAAGAGTTGTAATAACTTCTTTTAATCTGAGTAGAAGTAAGGGCACATGTGATATGGTGTTTGTAATGTCGCATTTATGTTAGTAAATTGCTCAAAAATATCTTGAGAACCTATCTCAATTTAGAATAAACTATGAAAATGGAAAAATACAATCAAAACATTACTACTATGGTGGGGTTCCATGTTTGAGTCGCAATAGGAACAAGAGAAATAAAGCCCTGTATAAATTGTTATGTCTACTATGGTCCCTTAAATTAGACAAATAACATGAATAATGTAAAAGAATCATAAAAAAGAGTTTGCAATGCCTTGTTTGAGCTGAAATAGTAAATCTTTTTCCAACCTCTGATTGTCCTTCTCTTTTAGAAACCAAAATAATATATATGGACTATTATATGCAACATAAAGAAAATCATGAACATTAGTTTCAAAAAAAAAAAAAATGAAAGATGAAATATGATAAACCTTGTTATCTTTTGGTCCTAGCATGCAACATAAGATTGATCATTTTTTTAGAGAAGCTGTGAGAGGGAGAAATTTTTTGTGCGAGCAGTAGAACAGTAAAGTAGTATCAAGTGGTTGAGAAAAGGAATGAACATTACAAGATTAAGGAAGAGAAGGACAGGGTCTCGAGAGATTTTAGGATGGTAGTTTATCTGTTTTAAACTTTGCCTGACAAATTTCCCTAAGATATGAGGTTTCTGAAGAAATTTGCAAATGTTGGATAACCCCTAAGGTTGTTAATTACAACAGAAAATAACAATGGATCAGTGCTACATGTTTTTAGGTGTTAATGTGGGGAATGAGACATCTGGGTTATATCAACAACAAACAAAGTTAAACTTGAGAAGAAAAAATAGAAGAAAGAGATAAGAAAACCTTGGAGTTTCATAAAGGCCTTTTCTAATGTGATATATCCTTTTTTGTTATTCATTTTGCCACTCTTGTACTTGTTGTCAAACATTTTGTAGAAAATTTCATTTCTTATATTTCCATAGCAACTCTATGATACAAGATTTTCACAAAATATGGTGTACATTAAACACCTTGTATGAGTAATACATAAATATGTAGTGCACACCTAGATGTCTTTAAAGATTAAAGATTTTGAACACCTTGTTTTATGTTGTTATAAAGTAAGTGCCTTATTCATGTTTTTACTTATTTATTTACCTTAAAAATTGGGTTCATCGAGTCAAATTAAGGAATTCTTTGATGATTACATAATAATAATAATAATAGTGTAATTGGAGGCTTTAGAGAGAAGAAAACCTCCCTAGTGATAGATCGAACCAAACCATCATCATCCACAGTAGGCATGTCATGGGTCTCTATGCCGGAGAAGGAGCGCCAATAGATCAACTCTTGCATTGGGTATTTGTAGCAATCATCAACAAAATCAGTAACGTTTTGGCCAATGGAAAGAATGACGGCTGCAACATGTTCACAAGGGATTCCCAACATTTCCCAACCCCTACATGTGCATGTACGGTTCATAATGTCTACATTCAACAAGGCCCTCCTGATACATACCCCAAATACGCCATTCATGAATGGAGTCACTAGATACATCTGATTATTTGCAATATTTTGCAGCATCTTATCTTCAATTTTTGGGCCTATAGACAGTTTCCACTTGTTGGACTCTTCTTTATGATTTACAAGCATAGAACCTAACTTGGACATGTGCTCCAATAAAAAGTTACAAATGGAGTGATGTCTTTCATTCCTTAACCAAGCATTAAACGACTTGGCAAGGTTGGTGGTCGTTTTATCCTTTTTTTTTTTTTTTGGGAATTTTAACATGGCCCAATGGTGAGGCGCATTTTCTTTTACCCATGTGGCTAAAACATAGTTGTATTTTTTTTTAATTCAAACATGGAAACATTATAATCATGTTCTAACCGTGCATACGCAATACTATCTAGGAATTGAAGTACATTTTCTTTACCCTTGTTCCCTCTTGTGTTATGCTTGGACAAGAAACTACTATAATTCTACTTCAAGTGATGGTTGCAATAGGCATCGTTTTCAAGGCCAAACACCTTAGGAACACTATGAAGGAGAGCAGGATGTCTATATGAGATAATAATAACTTCCTTGTTTTCGACAACTATCTTCAAGTTTTCCAAAAATCACAACCAATCTTCATAATTTTTTTAGCTCAACACTCCAAAGGCTAAGGGGAACATGAAGTCATTAGCATTGTAGATGGTGACTGAAAATAGCGCACCACCATATGACCCACTCATATGGGCCGAATCAATTGCAATGATTGGTCAACACCCCATTAGAAACCCTTGGATAGATATTGAATGAGCAACAAAAAGCTGCTCAAAGTGGCCATCCTCAGAGTAACTCAACTCAACGATTGATCCTGGATTTGTTGCAACCATTCTTTCACACATCCATGACAACAATTTGTAATAATTTTTAAGTAGTCCATAAATGCGCTCCTTAGCCTTCTCTTTCATTTGCCATGCTTGAAGGTAAGTCAACTGGATGCCATGTTGCCTTATAAAGTCCCTACAAATTTGTCGTGGTTGGTATTTGGGAGTAGACCAAATGACATCATCAATGACCAAAAAGGCACGAGTGGATCTCACTAAAGGTTGAGATAGGCAACATCTTCCAAACAACGGTTGTGCACATTTCAAAAAGTGTGAACTTGAACAATGTTGGAATCCTTTATTGCACAAGCAGTGATTTTTCAAGGACAATCTTGAATTGTGCATACTACGGTCATGTGTTTTGAACTATTCCTTTTGTAAGAATATTGGAATTTGCTAGCCAAATACATCAAATAGATTGCATCCCGAAACTTCGAGGCATTTTGGAAGGTATGTCCACTACCTATAATTGAATGTTGGAATTGGCTTGGTTGAAGTTTAAGAACATTTGTTTCAGCACATCTTTGGGAAAACCCAAATGACTCAATTGTAGGCGAGTCATTAGACATGTGCAATGGCGGCTTGCCAATGGAGGAAACATGTGCCGAATTGGAAGCAACAATGGGTGTTGGGGCACTACGAAAAAAACATGGAAAGAAATTGCTCATCCATCTACGTAGGTGTGAAAAGTGATTATACAAAGGAAAAATGATTGTGGGAAGACAATAGATACCTAGTAGGGGCAATTACGCCATCACCAACTTTAGTACATTGGCAGACATAGACACGATAAAACATGTCATTGAATTTGAATATCTTGAGTATGTCTGCATCATCATGCAACGAGAGTAGACATGATGGGTCAAACTTTACTGTGAATTCCAATTTAATTGAATTGGGTTCCAAGTTCAGTTCACCACATACTTTTGAAACAAATTTAGAATGTGAGATATTCTTGCTAACGACAATGCACTTGGTCTGACCACCCTTATATTCTATAGACCCAACAGTAGTCTTAGCAAGCTCGCCACCTTCATGAATGTAACAAGACATCTCCTCTTCCATTTCCTTAATCACATAAAGATTTGTTAAAATAATTTAACAACGAAAGATTGAGGAATTGTGTATATTGATTGCATTTACTTGTATGTAGGAAATATATAAGCTTGACATACGGACTATCGAAGCTTCCAACAAGGAACTACCTAATTAAGGTTTAGACATGAACATTGGATGATGCACACAAGTAGTGTGCAAGTGCAACTACGGTAGTACCTAAGGATCACTAAGTTAGTACCTAAAGATTACTAAGGTTGTACCTAAGGTTAATTAAGATGTACCTAAGGTACAGTCACTAATATATGTAAGGGGAACCAACTAAGTAGAGTAATCAAACACATAGTGCCATGATCAGTTGTATGTGGAAGTGAATACATTTTAAGTTTTGCATGGATTGAAAACAACTTGTGGGTCCAATGTTTGACAAATTGACTCCCTTGGGTTAAAAAATAAGACAAATTATATTCACAAAAGAAGTATCTTAATATTCAAAAATGCAGTTTTGAGTCGTCACACAGGTAGTACCCAAGGTGGGCTAAGGTAGTGCCTAATGTTGACTAAGGTAGCACCTAGGTCGATTAAGGTCATACTTTCAACAAGATTTAGCTAGTACATAAGGTTCACTTAGCAGTAGAACAAGGTTAACCAACTGATCACCAAAATAAAACTCGATGTGCTAAGGTAGTACCTAATAGCTTGGTCAGTTCTATGCGCAATTGAGTATGTTTTATGGACGTACCCCATGCAATGCCACTTATTGGTTATATCCTTGCCAAACGGACTACGTAACGTTGAGAAAGGAATTACCTAATGTTAAGGAATGAAGTAACTAAGGCTTATTTATGTTCTAATATTATGATGGACATGTGAAACTTACAGTGTCAAGTACATTGAGTGTCCAAATAATATAGGAAAATGGTACGTACAAGTGTAATATTTAAACATAAGGATGACAAATAAATGTTTAGGTTCCCATGTGTTTATAACAACATCCATGTCCAAAGCATGCCAAAGCTAGTTTCATAATGCGTACTACTTAATAATGTTTGTTAAAGAAGAAATACCGATGGACGCGTACCAAGGAACCATACTATAGGTTGGAATGCCTTTAGTTCACAACTTCAAATGGAATTGGAACAAGATCACCTGCATAAAGGAAGTAGGGGAGAAGTCAAATTGTATTTGTGTATATGAAGATGAACAAAAATTTGGTTTAGTCACAACTATATACAGATTTCTAAATTGAACATAGAAAGGTTAATAACAATGCTAAGTAGATGCCCTTAACTGGATTTTTTTGTCATCATTGATTAAGAACCAAGTGAAAATGGTGAAATCACAAAATACCTATGTAAGGACCTTGTAAAGGCACCAATATAACTACCTAACAATAGTATTACAGTGTAGGCCATAAATAGTAAAGATGATAGTGTGCCATAAAGTATTGATGTACTTAAGAAGCCTCCATAATAGCTTTTGTAATAGGGCTCTATTCTTCAAGGAACCTCCATAAATACTAAAGATGAAATTGTGCCATAATTATGCAGTGCATATTCATTTGGTTATCCATAAATCGTTAACCCAAAAACCATATTCAATGACAACAACACGGAATACCACTTCAAAGCTTTCCATTTCTGGAACTTAAAGTTTGTGGAACCCCATATCATTCACACAAACGATTTCGAACAGTGAATCATGAAGAGACTATGAATTCCAATGTTTCATATTCAAGAATTCCGAATCATAATTTTAATAAACCTAATGACAATCCGTATAAAATCAGTATGAATGCACATTAGTTACATAATTTATAAATGACAGTCAATCATCACAGACTCATTTTGTCGTTTAGTTTTGACTCTATAATTTAACTGAAATGAAAATATGTAATAAATTTTTTAACCGAAATCAAGATCATAAATGGATGAAATGTGTTATTATGAGCTATAGCAGGTCCTATTACAGACTGGTTTAGAGTAAATACATACTTGTTAGTGCCTTTATTATCCCACACCAAATGTTTCAAACAAAAAACTTTCAATTTAATAATTTTCATGACATGTGAACATTTTCAAAATGACAAGTTCACTAAACATGTAATGTATAATAAAATCAACAACATTTAGACAAAAAGTACATAACAAATAAGCATTACAGCAAACTAAAAACATAAATCATCTAAAACAACTTTTTGATTTCTTAAAGAACAACAATAGCGAAATGAATAAATCCTAAGCCTCAACTTTTGCCTTTTCTGTATCAACCACATAGCATTGAGTAAACTCTACTATTTAAAATTGAATTTGATCATTGAAGTTCTCAGTGAACCCTCTCACAGATCCAAAACCCAAATTAGCATTTAATTCCAATTTGCTAATGTAGAAGCAAAGAACTTATTATGTAAGTATCTTACCGTTGTTTGAAGTTTTTGTTGTGCAAGCTTCAAACCCAATGTTCTCTTTTTGGTAGGTGTTGTGGGTTTTACCAAAAGTCCCGATGGATGAGGTTATCCTATGAAGTTTAATAATAATTTGTTTCTTTTTCTAGGTAGGGTTTGACGAATTTGAGGGAAAGAGAGGTGAGATGAATGAGGAAATAGGTGTGTGTTTGGCCATTGGAGAGTAGAAAATAAAGCAGAAGAATAAATACGAGAGGTCATGGAAAAAAAATAGACAATACAAAACAAAAGGGCTATGTAATAAGAATCAATAAAACACAGACATCCACTTCCTTATTCTCGATTGTCTATATTTTGCTCATTGTCATTATATATTTTCTGGTTTCTATGCCTTGTTTTGCCTCTTCATGATTTTCTTGATTTGCCTATTGTGGTCATAGCTTATTCTCTGAATATCATTCCTTTCAGTCCCTTCAATCTATTTTATTGTTGTATTTCAGCTTGTTGTGTGTTGTGTGTTGTGTATGTGGTTTTTCGCAGTTGTACAGTTTCGACTTTAAACTACCTTTCAGGAGATGTGCAAAGAAAATACTGAAATGAAGCGTATAGAAAACTCCACAACTCACCAATTCACCTTTTCTAAGTGGAGAAATTGCATCTTGAAGAAGGCCTTCGAGCTCTCTATGCTATATGATTCTGAGGTTGCCCTCATCATTTTCTCATCATTTTCTCTCGAAGATGGAAGTTTTATGAATGTTACAATGATCCATGTACACCACTATTGGGAACCTCATGAGGGGAATATCATCAGTGGATGATTATCTGACCATGATAGGAGCATCACATGTTTTCTATAGAATTCCCATCACCTTCACCAGGTGTCCCAAAAAGCACCATTACATGCCCACAGAAAACATGGTGATGACCAAACATTCTAGATGATCCATGCGTGAGGGGCGTGCATGCATTTGGAGTTGGTGAGGGTTGTCACATGAGGAGGTGGTGCTAGAGATCACGCATTTTTAGAGCCTCTATGGAAGGCTCTAGTGGGGGGTTATGGACTCTTCTCGGGGTGGACAGATCATGCATTGGAGGAGAATTCTAGAAGCTCAAAATTTCGCAGCTATAGGGAAACGAGTAAACGCCTTTTCCGGGAAAAATGTCAAACTTGACAACTTGGCGTATATGTGCCACCATCGGCTTCTCATCCATTTCTAGGTTCCAGATCACTGACACAGAGAAAAGGAGAAATGGGCGTAGCAATAGGCATGGATGCGCTACGTGAGAGAGCGACAATGATGAGAGAGTCAGTGCAGAAGAGCCAAACCATCAGCGACAGCATCGTCTCCATTCTCGGCTCCTTCGACCACCGTCTCTTTGCCCTCGAAACTGCCATGCGCCCCACTCAGATTAGAACGCATTCTATTCGAAGAGCTCATGAGAATATTGACAAGACTTTGAAGGCAGCCTCGGCGGCTCTGGAGGTGAAATCGAAAATCAAAACCTAATCAAAGAGACAAATCGTATTTTGGCTGAGATCCAATCTGATGGCGATCCCTCCGATCTCGATGACCCTGCGGAGTCTGAGATCAATCCCAACGTCACCTACACTCTCAGCCTCAAAATTATGAATTGGAATGAGGAACAAAAGAACAAGATTGATTATTGCAGGATTCATGGAATTGAGATCGTGTACAATATGGCTCATCTTGATAAGGAACTCGCTGCTTATTGGGCAAAACTGCCGTTGATTCGGCGGTTAATGTTATAACATCCCGAAGTGGAGTGGACAGTGGTGCGTTGTTTACAGATATGGTTTTTGAGATTCCTCTGTCCAAGAATGATAATTTTAATTTGGTTGTACATGGGTACCCTGATTTGATGTTTAATCAGAAATCTTAGACTGCTTTGAATACGGGTAGCTTTTTTGTTTCGGAACTGTCAGTGGTCATTGGATTTTTTTGGTGCCTGGGCGCCAATGGGACCAAAGGGTACGATAAGAGATGAGGTAGGGAAGATTTTGACAGCGTTTTTAGAAGGGAGATTGGGGGTTGCAACATTGAGAAACAATGGGTATTGAGATAGAAAGTGCCATCAGAAGTTTGGGAAGTTGGATCTCCTCAAGGCTTGGAAATACATCTCCAAAGGAAACTTACCATTGGAGTTTAAGGAAAGTGAGACTCTCCTTGGAAGGTGGAAGGTATCAAGGGCACATGATTCCATGAGGAGAAAAACCATCTGACGCATACAAGAACAGGGTGACTCACATATAAGGGGACCACGACATTTTTCTGGGCAGCGGGGGATCCATCAAGCATTCACTCGACAAGCAAGAGAAACACATCAGGCAAACAACCTTGGAATGAATAAAAGACTCAAGACTCTTCAATTAAGAAAAGGGACCTCGAACCTATTAATGTTCTAATGAATGACAACAATGTGAAACCTTTGGCAAAAGAGTTAATTGATTATCTTGAAGTAAGCGATCTAAAATTCAAGGATTTCACTAAAAAGTAGAACTGTGAGCAGAAATCCAGCTAAAGGTGATGGCATCAGAAGTCCAACTAGAAACATCAGCAGAATATCCAATGAAAGATATTATTGACATGGTTGCTGGATTGCCTCAAACCCTATGAAGACAGGGCACATATGCATTTGCTACTCTAGCGGGAGATGTTCCTTACAGTGAAGAAGTTTGTCCAAAGCCTTCTCGTGACTGTGCGAACTAGTAAGGATGATGCTGAAACTGATTCTTCCTCAGGATTTGAAAATGATTCTTATGAAGAATTGCTCGCACCACTGTCCAGAACCGAAACTGCCTTATTGGAGCACTGAATTCTATTTAGAAAATCTGTTTGTCATATTCTTAAGAAAGTGATTGGGTCATTTAAGTGATGCTTGGAATCAAATATTATCTTTTCATTCCTCACTGTTGAAGGTCGGAATTCACAATACCCATGGTGCAGTCTCAATCCCACCCCGAACCTCACTCCAGCATCGACTACCTAGGAGCATACTTTCCTTCTTCCGTGGTCTTTCTTTTCTTTTCTTTGTGATCTTACTAGTTTTGATTCAAGTCTTCAAAATATTTTTCACCATAATAATTTTCAATTTTCAAATTTCAAATTTCATCCTCAAATATCTAGGCATAAAATCCAAGTTTTAATAAATTTGTTGTCATTTTCCTTTTGGCATGCATTTTCACAATTTTCTTTAATTTTCAACTTTTTTTTTCTTGATTTTTCTCGGTTTTTAGCAAACATGAACAAAATTCATGATTCCAAACAATGGAATTCATAGAATCAACTCATGCAAAATTAATTAGGGTTTTGGAGGGGGCCTGACATTCATGATATTTTCTTTGATATTGCTTATTTGATATCTGATTGATTGTGCTTCCTCTTTGTGGTAGATGAGATTATTTTGAATCTATTATTGGACTAACCTTGTTTCCCATAGAGGCATATTAGCTTGTTATCCAGGTACGCTCTCTCTCTCCCTCACTCACTTTCGAAAATTCTATAAACATGTATGCTATTGAAGATCATATCCATGTTTGATGTAATCCTTGGGTGCTTAGATGTATGTTTGACTAGCTTGGATAAAATGCATGTTGTGTACTACATTTCTACATTAACTTTGATGTTTTATGATAGTGATTGAGAAGAAGTCCAGGTACACACTTTGACTCTCTTTTTATAATCATGATTTGATTCTTCTTGCTTGACATGTCAATTCTAAAATCACTTTAGTCTACCTAGGTATCTTCAATCAATTAATTAATTACCACATTCCCCTCGATTGAGTCATTAGAGACATCTATAGGGCTTAGAGGAGTGCTACCTTTTAGAGGTACATTCCTAATAGGTAACCTGATCCTTGGACCTAGACTCGGGTTTTTCAAAGACATGCTTTTTCAAAAACTATGGAGTCACTTCTTTAGGGTTTTCTTTCTTATTTTATTTCCCTTTTAAAATAAAATAAAATAAGTGGTGACTTTGACTTTTCCAAAAATAATTCTTCACCAATAAAAATGAGGTTCGCCATTGAGTGGGGATGCACATGAAAAATATGGGTCCACAATTAGAATTTGTAAATTTTAGTTTTGGTTAACTTTGAATGATCGTGGAAAGTTAGATTTTTAAAAAAAAATTAGTTTTGAATTTTGAATTATAGTGGAGAAATAAAAAATGATAAATTTTAGTTTTGGTTAATTTTGGATGATAGTGGGAAAATGGGAATTTGAAAATTTTAGTTTTAGGTTGACGTAAAATAATTTTTCTAAAATGTCAATTAGTTAGTTGCATGTTAAATGAGTTTTCTTGAATATGGAATAAATTAGTTTCATGATTAATATTCTGATATCTAATTGCTAGTAGTTAGTTTTTAGGCTGATTTTATGTTAAATAAGTTTTCTAGAATGTCAAATATTTAGCTTTATGATAATAACCTTTCTTAAGTGCCAATATGTTTCATGTGAATTTTATATTGTTTGATTTTGTTATAGAGTTTAAAGTTTTCACCTATGGCAATGGTAATTCTTAGTTTTTTTAGATTTTCTTATTATAAAGCATGTTATTTGTTTAGGCTGTTGGATTAAAATTTTAATTTTGGGAATGATGTTCCATGGTTTTGATAAATGCATATTGCGAATATTATAAACTTGTTGCTTGTAGACTAGCCTTCATATTCTACAAAGTGCTTTGCTTGAATATCAGATACGCTTTGGTCTTGTTGTTTCCCAGTTTAAGTAGATTTGCTTGTTGCTATGTCATATTTGCTTTATCTTGTTTAGTACCTATTTGATTAATCGACTTATTGCTATAATATCCTCGACTCTATAGTAGAGATCTCATTAGGGCTTAGAAGGGTGCTACCTCTTCGGAGGTACCTTTCCAATAGATAATCTAATCCCCAAACCTAGACTCGGGTTTTTTGTAGATAGCTTTTCCAAAAGTCTTGAGTCATTTTAGGGGTTTTGTTCTTACTTATTTTTCCTTTTAAAAATAAATAAAATTAAGTGCCAACTCCAATTTTTTATAAAATACAATTTTTACCTTAAATAAAAGTGAGTATCGCCAATTTGAGTGGGAACACATGTGAAAAATATGGGTCCATAGCAGTGGTTGGGTTGTAGATAAGGAAGTTATATGTTTGAACCTTTTGAATACTTTGATTTAATGTTTTAAAAGGCTAAAGACGGTTTTGAGGAGCTTTTCCTAAATAAGGCAAGATATAAGCCTTGAGGCAGAATGAGGCTTAAGCCTCAACTTAAACAAATAAATAATAAAAAATCATCAAAAAATAAAAAAAATACTCATAAAATGACAATAAATTGAATAAAATTAATAATAAAATTAATTATTTTTCATTGTTAATAGTTCTAATTTAGTTCATTTTTCTCATAAAATTTAGCTCTCTCTCATGGTTTTATCAAATAATTTTCAATATTATTGTTATTGTCACAAAGATCCTCCTAGAAATATAATAATATCTAATTGCTATATTATGCTCCCCATTTGTGTTAATATTCACCCATCCCTCTACTTCTTCATATACCAGTTGTAGTGGTATTTTTATTTATTTATTAATAATTAAATATATATATATATATATATATATAAGATCAACCACTAAGAGTGTCAATAATTCCCTTATTCTTCTCAAACTCTTTTTACCTTCAATTTTAAAAGTTACCTAAAAGTTAAATAAACCTTTATTTTGAAAAAGGTTTAATCAAGTTGGTACTCAATATAAAATTCATGAAATCTATATCAAAAATCTACAAAAGCGTAAATAATAGAACCTATTAAAAATCATTGAATATTGAGACTTAAGCCTCTTATAAAATATAAACCAAAAGCCCATAAGGTCAAAACCCTTTGGGTATTTGAGGCTTGGGCCTCAACCGCCTTGAGGTTGTAGCATCAAAGCTAAAACCCTTGACAAGATGAGGCTTGAGCTTCAATTACCTTAATTGAGGCTATAACCTCAAGGCTAATTTCTAGAGCCTCTCCTGAGGTGAGCCTTGAGGTGCAAGCCTCAAAAGCCTTTTAAAACATGGCTTTGTTTATCTAATCATAACTATATTTGCAGTATCTTAATGTTTTATGCATATTTATTTCAAGAGAGTCAGGCCACTGCATCCCAAGAATCCAACTAATGGAAGCAGAGGTTGCTTTTTATTGGGAAACTGTATGTAGGAATTTGCAGATAAAAGTGCAAGTAAGCTGCAACAATTTGATTGTTTTTTCTTTGCCTTAATACTAAAAGTTTTTATAGGAAACATTTCTAAGAAGCAGGGTTTATTACTTATTTTATTTCTCGGGAATCTTTTTGTTTTCTTGATAGGCATGCTATTAATGCTTGAAAACGTCTTTACCACATCTTTATAACAAAGCATGCCAATTAAAGGTTAATCACATGTAAAACTGCTTGGGAACACATTATAAGGTTCCTAGTTTGCTATTTGACATCTAGTGTCACCATGTAATTCAATTACTAGGCCAGAAGTTACTCTTATTTAGTTACCTACACATTATCTCAATTGTCTGAGAATTTAATGAATGATTGAGCAGAAAAGAGGCTTTGATGCTACTGCAACAATGGGTACTGAAGGGGTAGTGTATGCAGCAGAAGCATTAGATGGTAATGACCTTCTAGAGAGAGCTTTTCCTGAAATGGTTTCTAACTATGTAGAATTGGTTAAAACTCATCTTGATGCTAGTGGGTGTAGTTCATATGGTTGATTTGAGTGCCTTATTAGGCAACTATTTTTTCAAATAGTTTTTGTTTTTTAGAATAAAAAATCAAGAAAACACGTTTGACATCTAAAAACCAAAACAAATTTCTATTTGTAAAAATAGAAAAAATGGTGTTTTTAGAAAACATCTTATAGAGACTGTTTGATAATTATTTTCGAAAACAGATTTAACAATCATAAAATAGAAAATAGTTTTTTGTTCTTATAAATAGAAAACAATTTTCAGTTCTTAAGAATATGAAACAATTTTTTGTTTTTAAAAGTATAAAACATGGTATTTTTAGAAAACTATCTTTTAGTTGTTTTCACTTGTTTTTTGAGGGTTGTTTTAAAAAATAATTATAGAAATATGGAGAATGATTAAAAATAAAACAATATTTATAAAAGTTATTTTAAAACATATTTAAAAACATAGAAAACAACTAAAAATTTTTTAGCTTTCAAAGTATACTTTTGTTCTACAAAACATTGGAGAATAGTTTTCAAAAACTGTTTTAAAATTCTATTTTCGAAAACACTTCCCAAATAGAGTCTTAGTTTTTTTTAGTTGTTTTCATTTTTTTTTCTAGGGTTGTTTTAAAAAATAAATTATACAAATATGAAGAATGATTAAAAATAAGGAGGAATTATGTAAATATGCAACATTGAGGAATAAACAAAGAAATCAAAACCCAAAAAGGGCATTTTTCAGGTAAATTACCCTTTAACCCAAATAATGTCCATTTCATGCACTGTAATAGTGCACCCCCTTAATGGTCGAAAATGCCCTTTGGTGGGCTGTTTGGCCTCCACCCACAACAACCATTAATCCGATGTGGGAACCACATCAACCTCTCCACAAGCACAAAGTTAAGTCATGATTGAAACCTACTGATACAAGATTAAAAAACCTAAACATCCTTCTTGAAAATACCCAATCCCATTAAAACATCAGTTGTTTAAAACATAATAAATTAAAAGAAGTAAATATTCCTTGAAACCTTAAGCAACGAGATGAATCTAGTGGAGCCCTAAGGCAACAAGAAGTCGTTAATAGTGGAGCCGGGCTAGTGACGTGGAGACAACGATGACAAATCTCCCTATTGCTCTCTTAAAAAATAATTTTTATTTTATTTTATTTTTTAACGCAGGAAGGCCATTTTGTATTGGTAATTTGTGTAGAAGGTATCATTTTTTTCTTCCCTATGCTCCATGTTGTCTTTTTTTTTTCCATGTGTAATCCATTGTGGTAGACACCTTCTTTCTTGGTTTTTTTTTTCTAGTTTTTGGATGGAGTTTTTCTTTCTTGGTTGTTTCCAATTTTGGGATAGGGTTAGGGAGAAAATGTTTTTGAGATTTTCGAGTGAGTTGGACGTCTCATAGGTTCAATGATGAAACGACCATGAGTATTGTGTAGAATCAAGGCACCATAAGAAAATTGGCATTAAGAACTTATTTACCTCATGTGAAATGGGTTTGAGCATTATTGGGTTTCATCTCTATTTGTTTATAATTTTTTTTCCTTGTGAAATGCACATTAAGTACTTGTTCAATAAATATGTATCTGTGACAAAATCGTATGTTAGAAACACAATGCACCAGCATAATAAAATTTAGAGACAAATGCAGGCTATGTTGATTCCACCTACTAGATTAATCAATGGGGGAATTATGTAAATATGATTCAACTGGGAATTATAGAAGAAAACATAACCCAAAAAAGACCCTTTCATGGGTGGTACATTTTTCCCCAAATAATGTCCCTATTTCATGGGGTGGAACTTTGTCCCACCCACATTGGCAGAAAATGCCCTTGGGATTCATTTTTTCCTGCCACCCATATCACCCAACAAATCCATGTGGTAGCCACGACAACCTCTTCATCGGTTGAAATATCATTTCCCAACTATGGTTGAATTAAAAGAATACAGGTTAAACCAAACCTAAGTTTTACGATTGATTTAAAATATATTTGTTATAACTTTGTGTGTGTATATATATATATATATATATATATATATATATATATATTTATAAAACTTTAGGAAGATTTAAATAAATATATTTTTCGATCGGAGTGTTATTAAAATTAAGGAGATTGACTATCTACAATGCTTTCATATAAAAAATAACATTGTTTTAGTCTTAAAGTAACAATATAGGTTACATGATGCACCAATGTACCTCATGTTAGATGGAATTTAGAAATACTCGGTTTTGTATTCTTGTTTGAGTATGTAAAATGTACATTGATAGGGGGTTGAATTAAGAGTTTTGAGATAGCAGAACCGATGTTGGTTGAATAATGTACAATCTTCATGTGAGTTAGGGTATAGATTCACTAAGGCTTTGTTTCTTGTAGTTCTTTTTCATGGTTAGGGTGTTAGATAGTAGTAGGCGTGAACAATCGTATAATTGTGAACAATCACATCTATGAATAGTTAAGTTGGTATTATGATGTAGGTTATTCATCTCTTTAAAATTTGTGAGAGTTTATTTAGGCTGCCATATTTTTTTCCTCTATTATATAATTGAACCTCTTAAGCAACACATGAGTTGAATCTTGTATACTGTTTATATGTTAGTTTAACACAATTGTTCTAACGTTGGCCCAATGTCATGTAACTACATCAATAGCATGCACCCAAGGTTTGTTATGTTGATGGTAAAACAATTGTAATTTCATGATATCACATTTTTAGATATAAATTTGTAATGTTGGTTGAATGATGTATAATTGTGGTGACATTTTTATTTGATATTGACTTAGGGTACAATTGTATAATTATGATGTAACATCGTTATTACTTGAAAGTAAAAATGTAGGTTGAAATATGTACCAATGTCATGTAATTTCAAATTCACCTTCAATTAGGAATTTGTTAGTTGGAAATGTACTGAACAAAGTACATATTGATTGGCATCACACATCACATATGACTATTTGGTTTATATAATTTTAAATCACCCCCAATTACATAGAAAATTAATTACATTGAAATCTTTGTTTGGTTAATCTTCTTTCTTGTTTTGATGCGAAAGGTATTTATATCCATAATATTTTGGGTTAAAGTGATTTATGGGAAATGGTTTTAGTTTTGATGCAACGTTTTATCATATATAAGCAGTATTGCAATTTTTAAAGTTGTTAATGTAGTTTCCATTATTTTCCATTAATCATAGTAAGATATATAACATCGGATTATGCTATTATAAGGATATCTACTTGGATCTCTAGATTATTGTTCAACTGTTTTTTTGAGTGTGTGTGGCTTTGATTCGTTTCCCCATTCATTGAATCCTATTCATGTTGTGATTTAAAATCCATGTTATTTTTTTTTTCACAAATTTCCTTCCCTTAATTTATTTATAATATAAATTCTCTTCATTCCAATCATCCACCTATTGCATGTATAAATTGCATGTATATGATAATTTAATTCTCTATTGTCCACCATGCATCTATGTCTTTCTTACATAGTTGCCCTTTTTAGACTATTTCCAAATCTAAGAGTATCACCATGGCAACTCAATGTAATACTCTTTATGGCCTAAAGTCCCATGCTTGGTCAAATGATGTACCATGTAGTTGTCGGGCACGCTTGGGATTGAATGCACTCTAAACCCTTGATTCCATATGTAACACTGTTTTGAGCTTCCCTACCCAGTGTCTTCTTCAATTGGTTGTTGTGACATGTACCATCATGTTATTGTGTGACCTCATTGGTTCCATCATTCATTCAATCTCATTCCTATTGTAAATTAAAATCCATGCTAATTTTATTGCACAGATTGCTTTACTTAAATTTATCTACACCATAAATTCTTTTCACTCCAAACATCCACCTATACACCAATTTCATGTATATCATAATTTAATTCTTAATTTTCCATCATGCATCTATGTTCTTCTTACATAGCTAACCTTTTCAAACCATTGCATTTTATGAGACTAAAAGAATAGAAAACTAATATTGTCTTAAGCCACCTATATTGATAAGCTTTTGATCAAGTATGTGATATAGAATTACAAGAAGGGTTTCCTATCTTGAGGCATGGAATTCTTCTTTCCCAAAATTAGTGTCCTAAGACACTTGAGGAGAAAGAGTGCATGCATGCAGTACCTTATGCATTTGTAGTGGATAGACTTATATGTATGTGATGTTATGTGCTAGAATGAATACTGGATATATAGTAGACATAGTGAGTAGATATTTGTCAAATCCAAGCCCAAAATGGAACATTAATCTAGACCAAATATTGGATTTTTAGTAGACAAAGTGAGTAGATATCAGTCAAATCTAAGCTTAGAATGGAAGAATAAAAACAGTCTTGATTAATAGGTTCCAAATAATTAAATAACCCAAATAGAAACCATAAACACTTAATTATAAGCTCTTATATGTAAAAATACTTATGTGCTTATGCTTTTGTACCATGCATATTAATAATTAAAATATAAATTTACCTTAAACCATGTACTACCAAAGAATGTGAGCTTAAGCAAGGATCATTAGTGATGGGAATCTCAAATTATTCCATTCCCAAACCCTGGATTTCATTAGGCACATGTAACTATTCCTAAGGCTACTAGATCTTGTGCATAATATAAATAATGCATTAAAAAAAAAAATCTAGATATATGAGTTAGGAGTTCTTACCTAGATCTAGATGTTTCTAAATCGATTCCTTATGGTGAAGATTGTCATTGAATGCCATGGTAGTTGAAGATGATCTTGCAAACCCTTGATCTTTTGCCTGATGACTCTTCCTTAAAGCTTGGCATAGAAGTGTTGGAGATCTTTGAAGGTTGGAAGCTAGGTTCTCTCTTTGGATGTACAAGGAAGTGGTGAATGTTGGAAGAAGCCATAAAGCCCTAACCCCTAAAAGGGTATTTATAGCCTTCCTACTTGGATTAAGTGACTTTGAGTCTATCTTAGGCTTAGGTCACTTAATCTAGAAAAAAAAGGTCCTAATTGATTAATTAATCCAATAGGACTCCAATTAATCAATTAGCTCGGTGTAGACCCTTCATTTTTTCCTTCTAGCACATGTTCTATTAAGTATTTGTCCCTTTACAGCAATTCCTTGGTGGCCCATTACTACTCGTGTAGCTTATCTTTTCTAAGCCACCTTAGGGACTTTGGTTAAGGGGTTAATCTAACCCTGTTGTGACTCTTGGCAGCCCTAATTTAGACTTATGCTCACTTAGGCACCCTAGGCCCCCTTAGGCACCAACCTAGGCACATAAAGGCACACTAGGCCCACTTAGGCACCTAGGCCCACTTAGATACACTTAGGCCCACTTAGGCACCACCTTAGGCCCACTTGGGTTCATTTAAGCACATTTCAACTTTTTCTAGACCCATTTAGGTATGACTAGCATGTGCTTGATTTTCTTATTTTATTTACTTATTTATTTATTAGTTTTATTCATTTACTTATTCATTTTTTTGGAAAATTGCATGAGAATTGGGATTTTAGTTTTTTCTAATTACATGAATTGGTATCTTATGTATATTCATATATTTATTGTACTTTAATTGTAGGAAATTTCTTGAGCTTCATATTTTAATTCTCTTAATGTGTTTGATATCTTAGTTTTAATTGCATAATTTTAATTTTAAATTTTAAATTTTTAACTACATAATTTTTATTTATTTTTACTATTTACTTTCTATTTCACAAGGGAAATATTTTCTCCTAATGGCGTCGTTGAAGTATTTTCATCATACAAGACGACATGAAGCAGAGTCATGGTTGTGGATTTGTTAAGCTTCCTAATAGAGATATGGCAGTAGCAGCAATGAATGCACTAAGTGGAAATTACGTGATGAGGGGTTGTGATTTTTGACTTTTTGGAAAGTGGAGAATCAATCCAGACCATAGCATCAAAGGAAAATTACGATGGCTTATTTTGGCATGCTAAAGGAGGTGGGTGCAGCGTGCATATAGACGAAAAGGAGGTTGTGTTCAAGCGGGGGGTTGGCTGGTTTTCTTGGGGAGAGAAGACGATTTGAAATGAGTTTTTTAGAAAGAAGGCTTCCGTTTCGGATGAGAGAGAGAGATTTTTGAGAGCATGAGAGGGGCTGTTAGAGGGGATAAAAAAGAAGAGTTTTGAGAGCGTGAGAAAGGTTATTTGAAGGGCTTGAGAGAGAGAGAGAGAGTTTAGAAAGCATGAGAGGGGTTGTTAGAGGGGATAAAAAAATAAGAGTTTTGAGAGCGTGAGAAGGGTTGTTTAAAGGGATTGAGAAAAATAGTTTTGAGAAAGTGAGAGGGGTTGTTTGAAGGGATCAAGAGATGAAGTTTTACAGAGAGACGAGGCTGCCATTTTGGATGAGGAAGAGAGTTTTATAGTGTGAGAAGTTGTTGTTTGAAAGGATCAAGAGAGAAAGTTTTGAGAGCATGAGAGGGGCTGTTAAATAGGATAAAAAAGAAGAGTTTTGAGAGCGTGAGAAGGGCTGTTTGAAAGGATTGAGAGAGAGAGTTTTGAGAGCATGAGAGGAGTTGTTAAAAAAGATAAAAAAGAAGAGTTTTGAGAGCGTGAGAAAGACTGTTTGAAGGGATTGAGAGAAAAAGTTTTGAGAGCGTGAGAGAGGCTATTTGAAGGGATCGAGAGAAGGAGTTTTAAAGAGAAAGGTGGCTACCGTTTTGGATGAGGGAGAGAGAGTTTTACAACTTGAGAAGTTGTTGTTTGAAGGAATCGAGAAAGAGAGTTTTGAGAGTGTAAGAGAGGCTATTAGAGGGGATAAAAAAGAAGAGTTTTGAGAGTGAGAGAAGGATTGTTTGAAGGGATTGAGAGAGAGTTTTGAGAACGTGAGAAAGATTATTTGAAGGGATCGAGAGAGGGAGTTTTACAAAGAGAGGAGGCGATCGTTTTGGATGAGGGAAAGAGAGTTTTACAGCATGAGAAGTTTCTGTTTGAAGGGATCGAGAGAGAGAGTTTTGAGAGCGTGAGAGGGGCTGTTAAAGGGGATAAAAAAAAAAAGAGTTTTGAGAGCGTGAGAGGGGCTGTTAGAGGGGATAAAAAAAAAGTTTTGAAAGCGTGAGAAGGGTTGTTTGAAGGGATTGAGAGAGAGAGAGTTTTGAGATTTTGAGAGAGGTTGTTTCAAGGGATCGATAGAGAGAGAGTTTTGAGAGCGTGAGAAGGGCTATTTGAAGAAATTGAGAAAGAAGAGTTTTGAGAGCTTGAGAAGGGTTGTTCAAAGGCATCGGTGCAGGGAGTTTTTGAGAGCGGCGAGAGACTATTGGAAGGGATTGGTAAGAAGAGTTTTTTAGAGTAGATGGGTGCCATTTGAAAGGATCGGTAGAAGGGTTTTTTTTTAAGAGAGAAAGGACTATTGCTGCTGCTATTTGGATGACCAGACTATTGTTGTTTCTATTTTTCATCATCGGACTGTTGTTGTTTCTATTGAGATCACCAGACTGCTTCTATTTTTCATTACCAGATTGCTGTTGTTTCCATTTTGATCAAGGGACTGTTGCTACTAGGGATCATCATGGTGAGTAGAGAGAAAGGGACACCGATTCTGATCAGAAAAATGTACAGCCAACAAAAAAAAATAAAAAAATAAAAAAGAAAAAAAAAGTTTTCTTTTGAGGATGCTAGAAGGATTTCTATGGGGTTTTCTCTCATTTTCTGAGAGACGAAGTATCATAACGACACCACACCTCCACTTTCATCCTCTCAACTCCAAGTAAGCATTGTAGTGGCGGTTAGAAGGCATATTTTTTCTTCGGTTTTTCCGATGTAGATCGATCGAAGTTCCGAAGAACTACTCTAAAATTTTGAAGTTCCAAAAAATGTAAGATTTGGTAGTGGCCGCATAGTTTATTGAATAATTTTGAGTTAGAAATTCCTTTTTTTCTTGCCATTTCGACAATCATTGTGTTCAGATCAGTAGAGTGTTTAAATTTTGAAGCGTTTGGTATATTTTGTCCGGATCAATTTGGAATGGAGTTGCTTTTTTTAGGAGAGGTTTGATGATTGCAATGTTTTTTTGATGTTGAAATGCTTAATAGTGACTGAAAACTGAAGAGCACTAGAGTTTGCATCAAAAATTATGGTCCCCACCAATTGACAAAGCTGACAAGCTGGCTTGTGGGGCCTTGTCATAGCTTGACAAACCTTTTGGAGAGAAAAAACAAGGCTTTTTGATTTAAATCTCTTATCATCAATGACATAATCCAAGACTAGTTCAGTAGGATCCCAAAATTCTTTAGAGAAAATGCTGAAGAGCTTGGCCTCAAAATCATGGTTTCAATCTTCCCCCAGTCGATCAAATCAATGCCTATTGGCTTTTGGTTTATAGGTTCACCTACCTCCGGTGTCTCTGGACAATTTGATGATGTAAATACAGAAAATAGTAATGTGATCTTTGATAATATTCCTAAAAATGGTGATTTAAGTGGTGAGGTGGTTTGGGTAATTCTTGATGATAATGGAAAAATTAGGATTTTTAAGTGTTTGGATAATATATATATATATATATATATATATATTTATGATAGTTTAAAAGTTACAATTTTGGTTAGTATTATTTTTGCTCTCAATTGGGAAATTCATAATTTCATTTAGTTTAGTTTTAATTTATCTTTTAGTTTAGATGTTATTAAAATTCTAGTTTATTATTGCAATTGATTCCATGCTACTATTTTCATATCCAAAGGTTGTTAATTTTAATTCATGATTCATCCTTTTAGTTCATTAGTTTTAGAATTTAAGTTGGTTAATTTATTACATTTTGTGTTGATATATTCATATTAAAAAAAAAATTGTTAACTCTAGTTTTGATTGATATTATTTATTTTATGCGTTTGTTTTCTTTTATTTAATTGATTAGTTTAGTCAACTGTATCTTGTTAGATTTATGATTTAAAATCATCAATATTAGTTGATATGTGTTGTTAGTTTTATTTTAAAAGTCAAATAATATTAGCGCTTGATTGATTCTATCTTGAGTTTAAATGTTTTTTTTTTCTAAATTCCAGTGCTTGTAAGATCTAAAAGGTTTTTTTGTTTATCACTTTGGTCATCCTCCATCGAATTCAATTTCTAGAGGCCATTGGAAAATCATGAAGATTGGCCTCTACTCTCACCTTTACCATTTTTGTTGATTACTAAAAAAAAAATTTACTTTGTGATTTCATTTTCTTTTATTTTGTTTGGTATTTTGTCTCTTATGTTTTGTTGTTTTCAAATTAATTTATTCTATTGCAAAATCAAATGCCTTTCTCAAAAGATACCTTTGAAAATTTTGTGCTAAAAATAATTCATTTAATGTCTTTAGAATCAAAATCTCATTTTCTTTAAAAATACGCAACCATTTTTCAATCGGTTCGTATCTTTCTCGGTTTTCAATTAAAATTTTGGTTTTGAACAAAACACGAATCAAATCTTGTGATCCCAAATAAATGCGATGATTCTAGGCCAAATTTGTGTATACCAATTGGGGAATTGATGAAACCCCTCCATAAGAATTTTTTTCAAAACTCTTCCTTGCTACCAGTTTTCACTCAACCACTAATCCTTTAGACTTAAAATTCATTTTAACAACTTTAGAATGTTTTTAAAAATTTTCCAAAACTTGTATGGATTTCCTCATTTCTTGACCTTGAATTTAAAGTTTTGTTTGAGTTAGAAAGCCATTAAGGAATAAAAGATATAAACGAGTCTTTAGGGAGGCTCCATTTTCACCTAGTTCTAGACATCCGAAATCTTTTTGCAAAAATAAAATTCCAGATGATTTTTTAAATTTGATTCAATATTTTTTTCTCAATTCTAGGCTTCTTGAAATTGATATTAGATACATAAAATATTAAAATATATGCCTTTTTGAGGGAGATATGTTTTTTCAAATTCGTACCTATTGCACATGCTGAATTATGGACATCTGATTAGCTTGAGTGTTTTAAAAATATTTTTAAGTACTATCTAACCCTGGATTCATTTTTTATGATATATACATTTTGAACTATGTGTGTAATTTTTTGTATGATTGTATGTGATCATTTATTATTTTTTAAAAATTCATTTATGCATGTTAGTTTTTCTCACTAATCTGGACTTTGTAGAACCTTTAGGTATCTTTGCTGCAATGTGTCCTTTGAATGAGAGTTTGGCTTTCGGTATGTTGATCTAGATGTGTAGGAGTTGTTTCCTGAATTTTTTCATAATTAAATTCCACTCTAAGCCATTTTTTAGAAATTGTTTTTTTTTTTTTTATGCTTCCTTTTCTAATTGTATGCTGATGATCTTGTACATTGCTTGAATTCGTTATTTATTTTTGGAGTCATTTGACTTACCTTGTCTCAATTTTGGCTTTGGTACTGTGTATTAGACATAATAAAGATGTTATATGATATATACTTGTCCTAACCACTCTAGCCTTTTTTAAGGAATCTTATAAATTATGCAAGCTATCCAGGTACGCTCTCTATCACTTACTTTTCGAAATTTAATGAACATGCATGTTATTGTGAATTTCATTTATGCTTGATGTGATTCTTAGGTGCTTAGATGTATGTTTGATTCGCTATGATTAAATACATGTTGTGTGCTATATTTCTATACTAACTCTAATGTTTTATGATAACGCTTGAGAAGTAGTTCGGGTACGCATCTTGATTCGTTCCCAATTGGTGTCTCAACTGATTCATGTCCAACTGGTGCTCTTTGATTGAGGGAGTAATCAACAAAATTTATAACCTATATCACCATGCACTAGGATAGCTTTAGCTAATGTAGCATAGTGGCTCTAGGATCATTCTCTGGGAAGGGTTTTCAACTCACAACTGATACCAATTCAAAGTTAAATTGGTGCCTTTTCATTTCAAGGTTAGCTTAAGAAATAAAACACAAACTTTAGTTAAACGAGGTTTTGTTTCAAGCTAACTAAAAAGAAAGTAATGGAAATTACTTATGAAGAAAAACATTCCTTGGAGGTTTGGATTCACAGGGGAGGTTCCTTATGCAAAAACAGAGCTCTGATCATTTGGTTCATTTCCTCACATTATAGAATTGACATATAGTCAATTCTCTAACCAGTGTTGTACAGATGTATCCTTTAAATGGATTTCAGCTCTAATTCCCTCTCACTAATGCAACTTGCAATGGCTCGTGCCTCTCACCTAGCATTTGCCATTCAAGGTGATCTTTAACTTTGGACTTCCCTTCTCAAGCTCGCAAGAGATAACTAATGGATGTCTCCTTGGAGTCCAAAAGCTTACCAAGTGTTGGCAATTCTAGAAAATCCTACCTTCAAGTCACTTCCCAAAAGCTCGCAAGAGGTAAACTAGTGTATCTCCATGGACGGAGATCACTTGCCTTACCAAGTGTTGGCTCAAGTGAATTGAAGGTGTTTTAAGCTAACTAAAAACATAGAAATCATTAAAGGATCACACTTTCTCTTCATTAATGGCTGAAACCACAAAGCTACTAATTCTTGCACTTGGAACCTTTCCCGGCAACCTTAGCTCCAAGGAACTAAAAGTCTAGCCACTCATTCTCTGAGGAAACTTCCTCAGAGCTTGTTTGGCTAGTAAGAAAAAGAATAAGAAAACAAAAGTATATAGAAAAAAAAAAAACAGAGCAAGTGCTCTATAAAATATATTTCTTGCAAAATTGTACAAAGGATGCGTCTGAGAACAAGCTCCCGAGTCCTTTATTTAAAGAAAATTACAAACTATATATAAGAGGTTATTCACCCTTTGTTCTTACTTAAAGACTAAGGAATCCTATGATAGGTGGGTTACAAGGAGAGTTTGGAGAATTAGACATCAAATATCTAAAGCAAAATATCTCAAAAAGTCGGTCGGGTTTATTGGGAAGCTTTAGGAGAACACCATGGCACTGTGCAAAATGGCTACGAAATGGATTCGGCGAATCGCGAGTGTCTGACAAGCCAAGCTGTCCGGGGAATCTGAATTGTCGGCTGCGGATGCTCTCCGGGTAAGCATTATAAGAGGATCCAGACATGTCTGACCGGGGAAGTTGAAACGCCCTCCTCTCCCATCCGGCGTCAAGTGCCAGATGTGAAATATCCGGAGAAGGTGGAACGTCGGCCGGACAGAATTCTTCCCCGGGTGGAATGAGCTATGTCGCGCGTCGCAAGAGGGACCGTCTGCGTGTGCAAGGTGTAGGGACCCCTCCCCCTGATGACATGGAGCGCGCATCGTTATCCGGAGCAACTCCATCCGAATTCCCCAAGAGGACACGTGGGGCGCTCTCCTATCCGGACTTCCTCAGGGAGAAGCACACAGCACTCGCGAACATCACACCTCGGACGATAGCATATCCTATTCAGATATGCTATCCGGATCATTGACTAAAGTGAGCAAGCCTTGCTACGTCATTCCGACAGCCTGCCACAACCCACGTTCCGCCGCCCTCTGATGGTGTGTCCGGACGCCCTGTCCGGACATCTTTTGCAGGAAAGGCTGAACCAGAACTCAATCTGGGTTGAAAGCGTGCGTCTACTTGGTAGCTACGTGGCATTTTTTTAGGGAGGATCCCACACTCCTTGCATTCCAGATTTGCTTATGGCAAAGGGCTTCAAAGCTTCGGTTCTTCATGTTTTTGAGCTTTCCATTGCTTTGCCATGGATTCCAAAGAACTCTCCTCAATCTCAGATTGCTTTGGTGATAAAAAAGCTATCAAAACACCAAAACTTAACACAATTTGATTAGAATTTATTGCAAGGGTCCTTAATATGTTAATTGGGTTAAAAGGTGATAACTACTACTCAAAAGTGTTTAAAAGAGTTAATTACAAGCTATGAAATAACACTTTTTGAGTAGTAATCACTCCCCCCAACCAACATATTGCTAGTTGATTCATGCCTAATTGGTGTCTCAGCTGATTCGTGTCCAGCTGGTGCTCCTTGATTGAGGGAGTAATCAACAAAATTTATAACCTATTACACCATATACTAGGGTAGCAAAGACAAAGCTACTATAGCATAGTGGCTCTAGGATCGTTCACTGGGATGGGTTTTCACTTCACAAATGATATTAATTCAAAGCTGAATTGGTGCCTTTTCATTTCAAGGTTAGCTTTAAAAGAAAACATAAAGATGTTTGAATGAAAAAGGTTTGGTTTTAAACTAACCAAAAATAGTAACTGATTTTACTTACAAAGAAAAGTGTTTCTTGGAGTTTCAGATCACTAGGCTCAGATTCCTCATACAAAAAGGGAGTTCCGGTCACTTGTTTCTTTTCTTCGCATTAGAGAATTAACATATAGTTCCTTCTCCAACCGGTGTTGTACAGAGGCTTCCCATTAATGGGTTCAAACACTAAATCCCTCTCACTGATGCATCTTGCAATGGCTCATACCTCTCACCTAGCACTTGCCATTCAAGGTGATCTTTAACCTTGGATTACCCATCAAAAGCTCGCAAGAGATAACTAATGGATGTCTCCTTGGAGTCCAAAAGCTTACCAAGTGTTGGCTATTCTAGAAAATCCTACCTTCAAGTCACCTCCCAAAGGCTCGCAAGGGGTAAACTAGTGAATCTCCATGGACGGAGATCACTTGCCTTACCAAGTGTTGGCCCAGGTGATTTAAAGGCGTTTTAAGTTAACTAAAAAGATAAAAACCATTAATGGGTCACACTTTCTCTTCATTAAAAACTAAAACAACAAAACTTCCAATTTATGCATGAGGAAACTTACCCGGCTTTCTTCACTCCAAGAGACAAAGAGCTTAGTCTCTCATCCTCTGAGAAAAAATCCTCAGAGTTTGGTTGGCTAGAAAGAAAAAAAACGAGAAAACAAGAATATAAAGAAGAAACAGAGCAAGTGCTCTATTCGTCGATTACATATATGATATATATCTATGATGGATCCCCTGGAGAAAGCTCCCCCAGAGTCATATATAAAGAAAATTACAAAACAAAATATCTGAGGTTATTCACCCATTTTCCAAACTTAATAACTAAGGAATCCTATAATTGGTGGGTTACAAGGAGTGTTTGGGGATTTAAACAACAAAAATCTAAAGAAAAATATCTCAAAGTGTCGGTCGCAAATATCGGGAAGCACTAAGGACCATTTCACAGGTGAAAACGTGGTCTGCGAAATTTCGTAGATGCACAAAAAGGGCTGCGAAATTACTTCGCAGCAAACGACTGATTTCGCACCGCTGCGAAGTGGTCTTTCAGCTTGCGGTGTTCGGCTTCCAATGTGTCATGAAACTTCAGGGGGAATTCACATCACTGTACAAAATGGCTGCGAAATCATTTCGCAACAAAAGGGTGATTTCGCAGCCGTGCAAAATTCTTCCTTCAGCTTGGAGTGATTGGCTTCCAATGGCTACAACTCCTTCATTTCAACTCCGAATCGTGCACTGTTTGAAGCAATTGATTCTTGACTTCCTGAGCTTTGAAATGGTGTATAGAATGTAGAAAATGGACTTCGGGAAGTGCTCCAAAAGTGCGAAAGAAGACTGTAGCTGTTGTCCTCTGTTTTCTTCACTCTGTTTTCCTCTTTGCTTTTCTCCTCTTTGATTCTCTCCTTTGCTTGGCTTGTCTTAATGATCCAAAAAGCTATCAAAACACTAAAACTAGCCACAAATATGATTAGAAATCATTGCTAGGTCCTTAACATGCCAATTGGAATAAAAATGGAGAACTACTACACAAAAGTGCTTAAAACATAATGACTTAAAGGTGCAAAATAACACTTTTTGGGTAGTAATCACTAGTCCCTTAGCAATGAAGGAGAGAAAAATAAAAGTAAAAAGTATTATAATTTACAACATCATGCTAATCAAAAAACAATTTTCAAGTGGCATGATGATCTAGCTCTCACATGGAACATTAAATAAATAAAACTTAAACTTCAACAAGAGTTATCAAATAACTTGTCTAATCACAATTCTTAAAGAGAAGGCATTATGCAAATTTAAGCTTTAAAAGAGTTTCCACTCCCAAAGGGTCAAACCTTACTCTTCCACAAAAATCTAAGTGTTATTTATTAGTTTCCGAATATAGTATGTTGAACTAATCTCTCCCCTAAACCTAGTTCTTTTTCAAAGCTTAGCAAACTAATCAACCTCCAATAGGCTAAGAACGCACCTCTTTTCTCACAATTTTTTTTTCATTGTAGGAGTACAAGGCTTAAAGGTATTCTTTTCTAAATTGTCCATGTAACGAGGGTCCATCGATGACTCCCAACCAATTAAGGTTTAGGGCATCAAGCTTTAAGGATCTTTCAACCACTAACTCCTCGGATTTTACCCCGGACTTTTGAGAATATATTTTAATACCCAAGCACCTACAGTATGTTAAACTCCACCTATTCACCCTTGTAACGAGCATTGAGGTTGGTGACTCCCAACTAATGAAGGCTTAAGGCACCAGGTTTTAAAGATTTTCACCATATACCCCTCAGACCTGGCTCGGGTTTCAAGGCAAGCAAACATTTTTTTCTTTCTTTCTTTATTCTTTTTTTCAAAGGCTCACTGGCCTTTTATAAGGTGTCCCAACACTATTAAATGAGGTCAAAGGTACCAAGTCTAAAATTTTCCTAAGTCAAGAGGGAAATAGTTTTTCATCTTATAATCAGAACCTATTGTGCACAGTGTGTGAATAGATTAAAGTGGAAGAACTAAGGTTGAATTCAATAGAAGTTTCAATAATTCATCAACTTTAGTAAGCATAATACAAACTCTAAGTCAAGTGAAAAGACAAAAATTCAATTTCTCCCTTTTCATTTTGAAAATTTTTCCTTAATAACCACGGAGAGTAGAAAAAATTTTAAAATTAAGCAAAAAGCAACTAAAATAGCAAAATAACTTAGCATTAATAACAAAAACTTCCTTCCTCAACTCTCCCCCCAACCAAGCTGAACATTGTCCTCAATATGATAAAAGCGATTGAAAAATAGGGAGGAAGTGGTACTTCCTGAGTGACGTGGAGTGATGCTGTGGAAATGATGGCTCAGCTGCCTCTCCTGTAGGAGGCTCCCAATGAGGCATAAGCTGATCAACAAAATGAGGGGTCTATGATGGCTCTGATGAGCTGGGAATGGCATCAGCTCGGAGCAGCTTCTTTCGATTTTCTTACAATTCCTCCTGATTTTAATCATTCAAAAATTTAGTTACAATTAACATAATTTAAGACCAACATTACAATCAAATAATTTCCAAAACTTAAAAATGAACATATTTAACAAAATTATGGACTTTGGTGAAACCAAGTCCATCTAACCCTTCTCTGATCAAGATTTTTGTGGCTCAAGGAGGTTGATTTCCTCATTTTCTGGCTTGAACGGCTCAATGAATGGCTTGAGGCGATGACCATTGACTCTAAAGGTGTCTATGCCATTGGAATTTAGTAATTCCACCACTCCATTGAGATGTACTTGGTGAATAATGAAAGGACCTATCCACCTTGAATTGAGCTTCCTTGGAAAGATATGGAGCCTTGAGTCATAGAGTAGGACTCTTTGTCCTTTCCGCAATTCTTTGTTGGAGATTACTTGATCATGCCACTTCTTCATCCTCTGTTTTGCAACTTTGGAATTGATGTAAGCATCATTTCTTAATTCTTCCATCTCATTAAGGTCTAAGCACCTCTTTACCCCAGCTCTGATCAAGTCCATGTTCAACCTCTTGATTGCCCACCAAGCCTTATATTCAACTTCCACAGGGAGGTGGCATGCTTTGCCATAGACGAGACAATAGGGGGACATGCCAAGAATAGTCTTATAAGTTGTTCTATATGCCCATAATGAATCATGTAGCTTAATAGACCAATCTTTTCTGCTTATAATCACAACTTTCATCAGTATGTTTTTTATTTCCTTGTTTGCTAGCTCCACTTGCCTGGAAGTTTGAGGATGATAAGGTGTAGCTACCTTATGCTTCACTCCATACCTGGCTAATAGGGTTTCAAAAGGTTTGTTGCAAAAATGAGTACCTCCATCACTGATTATGGCCTTGGGCATCCCAAATCTTGAGAAGATGTTCTCCTTAAGAAATTTGAGAACCACCCTGTGATCATTATGTTTACAGGGGATTGCCTCCACCCATTTGGAAACATAGTCCACCCCCACCAATATATAAGAGTTACCAAAAGACATTGGGAAAGGTCTCATGAAGTCAATACCCCAAACATAAAAAAGATCAACTATAAGGATGGGGTTCATGGGCATTTGGTTTCTTTTTGTAAGCTTCCCAAGTCTTTAGCATCTATCACAACTCCTACACATGATGTGGGAATCTTTGAAAAGTGATGGCCAAGTAAACCCTGATTGTAAGACCTTCATGGTTGTTTTCTGAGAGGCAAAGTGGCCTCCACAAGCATTCTCATGGCAATGGCTGAGGATCCCTTGTTGCTCTTCTTCAGGGACACACTTCCTTATGATCTGATCTACACAAGACTTGAAAAGGAAGGGCTCTTCCCAATAATAAGCATGAATCTTTGCAAAGAAGTGCTTCCTATCTTGCGCTTTCCACTCACTTGGAACTTCACCAGTAACCAAATAGTTCGCAATATGAGCATACCAAGGAGCTTTCTTTAGCAACATAAGTGATTCCTCGGGAAAGTATCAATTAATAGGTAATACATGGGAATTATGTGCTATAGCCAACGTTGAAAGGTGGTCAGCTACCGCATTCTCCACCCCTTTCTTGTCTCTGATTTGGAGATCAAATTCTTGTAACAAAAGAATCCATCTAATCAACCTTACTTTTGCATCTTGCTTCGTCAATAAATACTTCAAGGCCGAATGGTCAGTGAAAACAATGATGAAAGACCCTATCAAATAAGCACGAAACTTGTCTAAAGCAAACACCACAACTAACAATTTTTTCTCTGTAGTTGTGTAGTTTCTTTGAGCCTCGTTCAATGTTTTGCTTGCATAGTAGATCACATAGGGCTTCCCATATTCTCTTTGGCCAAGTACAGCTCCTATAGCAAAGTCACTGGCATCACATATTACTTCAAAGGGTAATTGCCAGTTAGGAGCCCTTACTAATGGAGCAATTGTCAAAAATTGCTTCAATTGATCAAAACTCTTTTGACATCTCTCATCCCAGACAAACTTAGCATCCTTAGCTAAAAGTTCACAAAGAGGCCTTGAAAGCTTAGAGAAGTCTTGTATAAATCTCCTGTAGAACCCTGCATGGCCAAGAAATTGCCTTACTCCTTTTACAGTGGTTGGGGATGGCAATTTGGCAATAAGTTCTACCTTTGCTTTATCAACTTCAATGCCTTTCTCAGAGATGATATGGCCAAGGACAATTTCTTGACGTACCATAAAATGACATTTCTCCCAGTTGAGCACCAAGTCTTTCTCAATGCATCTTTTAAGAACCGCTTCCAAATTTACTAAGCATTCTTCAAATGTACCTCCATATATGGTGATATCATCCATGAAAACCTCCATAATTCGCTCCACCATATCACTGAAGATGCTAAGCATACATCTTTGGAATGTTGCAGGTGCATTGCATAAACCAAAAGGCATTCTTCTGTAGGCGTATGTTCCAAACGGACATGTGAAAGTGGTCTTCTCCTAATCTTCAACATCAATTTCAATTTGGAAATACCCTGAGTACCCGTCCAAGAAACAATAGAAAGGATGGTCAGAGACTCTCTCTAGCACCAGATCAATAAACGGGAGTGGAAAATGATTTTTCCTTGTCACATCATTCAATTTCCTATAGTCAATACACACCCTCCAACTTGAAGTGAGGCGTGTTGCAATTTCTTCTCCTTTTTCATTCTGAACCATAGTAATCCTTGACTTCTTTGGTACCACTTGAGTAGGACTCACCCAAGGGTTGTCAGATATGGGATAAATAATACCCGCTTGGAGTAGCTTCAGTACCTCAGTTCGCACCACTTCTTGTAAATGAGGATTCAATCTTCTTTGAGGTTGACGAATTGGTTTAGCTTCTTCCTCCATATATATGTGATGTGTACAAACCAAAGGACTAATTCCTTTCAAGTCAGATATTTGCCATCCTATTGCTTTCTTGCACCTCTTAAGAACTTCAAGTAAAGAAATCTCCTGATGACCGGTAAGAGATGAAGATATAACAACAGGACATTGGTTATTTTCTTCCAGGTATGTATATTTTAACTCCATGGGCAGAGGTTTCAAATTGAGCTTCGGGAATTCTTCTGTTACATCATCTTATCCCTCCTCTTTATTGAATAAAGGTAGGATCTCTTCTTTCCTCCTCCAACCTTGTAAAGTAGCAAGGACATCAGCGGGTTCAGACAACCCTTCTTCAAGATCCTTAAGACTTTCATTCAACTCATCTTGCATATTCTGATCACAATGCTCCTCCACTATAGTGTTAATAATGCATACCTCTTCTGGACCTTCTTCTTCTTCCGAAGTAATTAGCTTCTTTGACATATGAAAGATATTAAGCTCAAGTGTCATGTTGCCGAAAGTGAGTTGCATAAGTCCATTCCTACAATTTATGATTGCATTTGAAGTAGCAAGAAATGGCCTTCCAAGGATGACAGGAACATAATTAGCTTCCTTAACTAAAGAATCAGTATCAAGAACAACAAAATCTATTGGATAGTAGAAATTATCAACTTGAACTAAAACATCCTCAATTATCCCCCTTGGAATTTTCACTGACCTATCAGCTAAAGATAGAGTGATTGATATTGACTTTAATTCACCAAGTCCCAATTGCTTATAAACAGAGTATGGTAACAAATTCACACTTGCTTCCCAAATCTAACAAAGCTTTTTCCACTACCTTTCCTCTAATCATAACTGAAATGGTAGGACATCCCAGATCTTTGTACTTCAAAGGAGATTTGCATTGTATGATGACACTTACTTACTCAGTCAAGAAGGCTTTCTTATTCACATTCAACCCTCTTTTGATAGTACACAGGTCCTTTAGGAACTTTGCATATGTTGGAACTTGCTTAATCATGTCCAACAATGGAATGTTGACCTTCACTTGCCTCAATACTTCAAGGATTTTTTATGCATTTTTTTATCCCCCTTTTCCCATGCAAAGCTTGAGGAAAAGGTGGAGATGTGCGTTTCTTCATCAATTCTTTCTTAATAAGTTCTTTCTCCGGATTTGCATTCACTGTTGAATCACTGATTCGCATGGATACCCAGTCGGGTCATTTAATAAAAAACATTTATAAAACCTATGACCTCATACTAGTGTAGCAAAGCTACTATAGTATAGTGGCTCTAGGGTCGAACTCTGGGATGGGTTTTCATTCTACCAGTGATATACTCGTGATTAGAAATTAAATTTAATGATTTCCTTTATCAAAAACTTAAAGCTTAAAAAGAAAATAAAATTTGTTTTGAAAGTATTTGAAACTAAATTAACATAAACTAATTAAAAATGGAAGAAAGAAAGTTTCTCGGAGCTAAGGATTGCTAGGATCAAGTTTAAAATGCAAAGTGGAAAATTCCGGATTTTTCTCCTCGCATTGGGGATTTGACCTATAGTTATTTCCCGAACCGGTGTAGGTTTAACAATGAAGATTTAATCCATAAAAATCAATAGAAATGGTAGTCAAGGTCCAATAATGGCTTTAGACACTATATAGGTCTTCACCTTGAACCACTTTCCAATGGCTCGTACATGATAACTAATGGACTAATATGGATCTAGCAATAAGCATCCATAAAGACCTTAAGCTTACCATGTATTGGCCATTTAAAGTGATTCTAAGGGATTTAAAGCAAAACTTTGGATTAAAAAGCCATTTATGAACTTCAACTACCTGAATTTAATGCACGAGCATTTTCCAACTTTTCATCTGGACTTTTCACCTAGCTTCCTTCACTCCAAGAAACCAAGAGTTTAGCCTCTCATCCTTTGAGAAAACATCCTCAGAGGTTGTTTGGCTTCCAAGAAAGAGAAAATAGTAACGAGAAAATAGAAAATAAGAGTGCTCTGTATATTGCTAAGTGTTCAGCTCAACACTCGTGTTACATGTCTTCAAGAGGTGATTTCCACCCCTTATATAGTTTTTACAAAAGCAAAGCTTTTCATTGGCTTGCTACAAGGAGAAGAAAGGAAATTACATCAAAAGAAACTTATAGAAAATATCTAAAGTGGAGTCGGCAAAACAGGGGAGGGGGTGTACGACATTCGCACACCATTCAGAAGGAATTTCGCACAGGTGTGCGAATTTCGCATACCCTTCAGAAGGTGTGCGAAATTTTTGCACACCTGGAGCAGTTCTCTTCCGAAAGTCATAACTTCCTCGTTTCAGCTCCAAATCGTGCACGGTTTGAAGCGTTGGATTCTTGACTTCTTGAGCTTCGAAACGGTATATTGCATGTAAAAAAATGGACTTTGGGAAGTGCTCCAAAAGTGCCAAAGAACACTGCAGCTGCTGACTTCAGATTTCCTCCTTGCTTCTCTTTTGATTTTCTTTGCTTCTCTTTGCTTTTCTTCTTTGGTTGGCTTGTCTTAATGATCCAAAAAGATGTCAAAACACTAAAACTAGCCACAAATATGATTAGAAGTCATTGCTAGGTCCTTAACATGCCAATTGGAATAAAGGTGAAGAATTACTACACAAAAGTGCTTAAAACATAATGACTTAAAGGTGTAAAATGGCACTTTTGGGTAGTAATCAATCACGGTCCTCCTTCTCTTCACTGATATCTTTCTTCTTTCCTTTCATTTCATCCCTCTTCTTTGTCTCTTCTTCTTCCTTCTCTTCAATATATAGCTTGGGTGTTGGTGACTCAACCTTTTTACCACTCCTTAAAGTGATCAAGGCTTTAACATCTCTCACCTGTGAAGCTTCTTCCTCATGAGTTTCCACTTCGTGGATACCCTTGGGGTTTTGATGAGGTTGAGAAGGAAATCTACCCTTCTCTTACACTGTGTTCAAATTAGTGAGCCTTGAGATTGAGTATTGGAGATTATCTATCTTCTGAGATAAGTTATTTTGCATCCCATCCATCCTTTTATTCAAAGTATTCTCTACACTGTCAATTCTTTGACTGAGTTGAGAGTTTATGGATTTTTGGTCTCCAACAAAATCTCCCACAACCTTGTTGAGATTCACTATTGCTTGTTCAAGACTTGAAGCTTGTTGGGATGGTTGAGATGGTTGAGCCGGTTGTTGGTACTGAGGTGCTCTTGGCTTCCATGAAAATTTTGGATGATTCCTCCAACTTAAGTTATAAGTATTGCCATACAAAGCATTGCTATTGAGCTTGAATTGTCCAATGACATTTGCTTGTTCTCCAAACATTTCTCTAGCTACTGGAATTGTAGGGCACTCCTCCACCAAGTGTTCATAAGATTGACAAATCGAACATGGCTTTACTTGCACTGTTGTTTCAGCAACAACTTGCACTTCATGCATCTTTTTCAGTTCTAGCTCCTCCACTCTTCTTGTCATAGCTGCAAATTTTGCTTTCATATCCACATCTTCATTCAAGGTGTACATCCCAGCCTTAGCATGAAGAGCATTTGGTTGAGACTTCATCTTTTCCACTTCTCCTTTGTGCGGTTCATCCCATCCCCTTAAGAGTGCAGCTACATAACTCAAGAAATCCATAGCTTCCTCAGGATTCTTACTCATGAAATCCCCTCCACACATTGTTTCGAGGAGTTGCTTCATTGAGGAAGACATCCCATCATAGAAATAACTCACCAACAGCCATGTATCAAAGCCATGGTGAGGACAAGCATTAATGGCTTCCATGTATCTTTCCCAACACTCATAGAATTTCTAATTCTTTTTAGCTGAGAAGTTTAAAATTTGCCTTTTCAAGCCATTCGTTCTGTGAGTAGGAAAAAACTTCTTAAGGAATTCAGCTTGTAAATCAGTCCAAGAACGGATACTCCTTGGCCTTAAAGAATTAAGCCAAATCTTGGCCTTATCCTTTAAAGTAAAAGGAAATAGTTTAAGCCTCATCAGGTCGATTGAAGCTCCTCCCTCTCGGAATGTATTACAAACGTCTTCAAATTCCTTGATATGGGCGTAAGGATTCTCACTTTCCATTCCATGGAAAGTTGGCAGAAGTGGCACAATATGGGGTCTGATCACTAGCTGCTCTGTAAGGGGCACTATACATGATGGTGCACTCATACGAGGTGGATGCATGCAGTCCCTCATTGATCTGAATTCATTGGGGTTGTCCTGATGACCATGGTGACTATGCTGATCCTCAGGTGTAGTTTCCATGATGTTCAAGCTCAATTCCAACTCCTTGTTATGAGGTGTTTCAAGTTTAACAAGCCTTCCTCCACTATCTCGTATCCACTTTAGCATACACAACTAGTATCAACTGTAACAAAAAAAAAAAAAAAAAAAAAAAACAGAGGAAAACAAAAACAAAGCTACCAAAAAGAGTTTGATTAACTAAAACTAAATTAAAAGCTATGCTAGAATATGAACGAGTAAAAGAAACATTAAAAGAGTTAGTAAAATGAAGGAAAATTCACCAAACTTGTGATGAAAACCACAAGTACGCTAAAATAATATCACTATGAAGTTGGCACCTTTCCCAGCAATGGCGCCATTTGATTCGTTCCCAATTGGTGTCTCAACTGATTCATGTCCAGCTAGTACTATTTGATTGAGGGAGTAATCAAAAAAATTTATAACCTATATCACCATGCACTAGGATAGCTTTAGCTGTAGCATAGTGGCTCTAGGATCGTTCTCTGGGAAGGGTTTTCAACTCACAACTGATACCAATTCAAAGTTAAATTGGTGCTTTTTCATTTCAAGGTTAGCTTAAGAAATAAAACACAAACTTTGGTTAAATGAGGTTTTGTTTCAAGCTAACTAAAAAGAAAGTGATGGAAATTACTTATGAAGAAAAACATTCCTTGGAGGTTTGGGTTCACAGGGGAGGTTCCTTATACAAAAACAGAGCTCCGGTCATTTGGTTCATTTCCTCGCATTATATAATTAACATATAGTCAATTCTCTAACCGGTGTTGTACAAATGTATCCTTTAAATGGATTTCAGCTCTAATTCCCTCTCACTGATGCAACTTGCAATGGCTCGTGCCTCTCACCTAGCATTTGCCATTCAAGGTGATCTTTAACTTTGGACTTCCCTTCTCAAGCTCGTAAGAGATAACTAATGGATGTCTCCTTGGAGTCCAAAAGCTTACCAAGTGTTGACAATTCTAGAAAATCCTACCTTCAAGTCACTTTCCAAAAGCTCGCAAGAGGTAAACTAGTGTATCTCCATGGACGGAGATCACTTGCCTTACCAAGTGTTGGCTCAAGTGAATTGAAGGTGTTTTAAGTTAACTAAAAACATAGAAATCATTAAAGGATCACACTTTCTCTTCATTAATGGCTGAAACCACAAAACTACTAATTCTTGCACTTGGAACCTTTCCCGGCAACCTTAGCTCCAAGGAACTAAAAGTCTAGCCACTCATTCTCTGAGGAAATTTCCTCAGAGCTTGTTTAGCTAGTAAGAAAAAGAATGAGAAAACAAAAGTATATAGGAAAAAAAAGCAAGTGCTCTATAAAATATATTTCTTGCAAAATTGTACAAATGATACGTCTGAGAACAAGCTCCCGAGTCCTTTATTTAAAGAAAATTACAAACTATATATAAGAGGTTATTCACCCTTTGTTCTTACTTAAAGACTAAGGAATCCTCTGATAGGTGGGTTACAAGGAGAGTTTGGGGAATTAGACATCAAATATCTAAAGCAAAATATCTCAAAAAGTCGGTCGGGAATATCGGGAAGCTTCAGGAGAACACCGCGGCACTGTGCAAAATGGCTGCGAAATGGATCCGACGAATCACGAGTGTCTGATGAGCCAAGCTGTTCGGGGAATCTGAATTGTCGGCTGCGGATGCTCTCCGGGCAAGCGCTATCAGAGGATTCGGACATGTCTGACCGGGGAAGTTGAAACGCCCTCCTCTCCCATTCGGCGTCAGGCGCCGGATGTGAAATATCCGGAGAAGGTGGAACGTCGACCGGACAGAATTCTTCCCTAGGTGGAATGAGCTATGTCGCGTGTCGCAAGGGGGACCGTCTGCGTGTGCAAGGTGTAGGGACCCCTCCCCCTGATGACATGAAGCGCACATCGCTATCCGGAGCAACTCCATCCGAATTCCCCAAGAAGACACGTGGGGTGCTCCCCTATCCGAACTCCCTTAGGGAGAAGCACACGGCACTTGCGAACATCACCCCCCGGACGATAGCATATCCTATTCGGATATGCTATCCGGATCATTGACTAAAGTGAGCAAGCCTTGCTACGTCATTTTGACAGCCTGCCACAGCCCACATTCTGCCGCCCTCCGATGGTGTGTCCAGACGCCCTTTCCGGACATCTTTTGCAGGAAAGACTGAACCAAAACTCAATCTGGTTTGAAAGCGTGCGTCCATTTGGCAGCTACGTGGCATTTTTTTAGGGAGGATCTCACACTCCTTGCATTCCGGATTTGCTTATGGCAAAGGACTTCAAAGCTTCGGTTCTTCATGTTGCCGAGCTTTCCATTGCTTTGCCATGGATTCCAAAGAACTCTCCTCAATCTTGGATTGCTTTGGTGATCAAAAAGCTATCAAAACACCAAAACTTAACACAATTTGATTAGAATTGATTGCAAGGGTCCTTAATATGTTAATTGGGTTAAAAGGTGATAACTGCTACTCAAAAGTGTTTAAAATAGTTAATTACAAGCTATGAAATAGCACGTTTTGAGTAGTAATCACATCCTAACTCTCATTTATTGTGATTTGACCTTGTTTGGCATGTTATTTTTTGAAATCACCTTAGTTTACCCAGGTACCTTCAATTAATCAATTAATTGCCACATTTCCATCAATTATCCTAGTTGCCATAGATTAATTCACCAAGTGGGTGGAAGCTGCATCCTATGCGAGGTTGACATCTGCTAGAGTCACCAATTTCATCATATCACACATCATTTGTCGCTATGGGGTGCCACATGAGTTGATTTTAGACATAAGGGTACACTTTCGAGCTGAGGTTGACACTTTGTTGCAAAAATATGGCATCTGACATCATAGATCTTTTGCGTACAGGCCACAGACTAATGGGGTAGTAGAGGCTATAAATAAAAACATTAAGAAGATTTTGAGAAAGATGGTTGAAACCTCTCGAGATTGGTCAGAGAAACTCCCTTTGGAATTGTGGGTAAAACTTTTAGAACACATTATTGTTCCAAAACCTTTTATTACTTCTGAAGAACAGGATTTTATAACCGAACTCAATATAGATATACTAGAACCATCTTCCTACTTCAACGATGACGCATTATTTTGGGACAACATGGACGGTGAAAGTTATCATAATCTACAAAATACAATGGAAGAATGATGTTAGCAATGACAACATTGAAGCTAATAAATGCGTCTTCAACTACAAAAGTTCAATGTAGCAGTACAAGTTCAGAAGCAATAAAGGCATCTACAAGCACGTATTATGCATGTGATAACAAGAGAAGAGAAGGACAAGAGAAAGAGACAAGAAGGAAGAGAAGGAAGTGATAAACGGATGAATAAACAAAAGTCAAAAGTCTCAAAAGACTTTTACCATCTTTGTATTTATTTTATACCAAACCTCTGAACACCATAAATATTTTTCCTACCATCCAACCACTTGAATTTAATTTTCAACTGTCACTTGTAAATGCTTTACCTATAAATTAGCGGTAGTAAAAGAAAAGAAGTGTGCTCGAGAAAGTGTGTCTGAAGGTGTGTGCAACATTGTGTAAAGTTGTCTGTGAAAGAAATATGTATCTTCAACCTTGTACATTTATCAACAATCAATAAGAAAGTAAGAATTTTCTATTAAAATTTTGCCTTCATTTAGAATTTATTTTATTATGTATTTTTCTTACCCTTAGGGGGGTAAAACGGGTAAAAAGGTAAAGTAGGGAAATGAAAATTATTTGAATTATTTTTAAGTTTTCTATACTAGTTAATATATGTAATATACACGGATCCTTATTATATAATGTTCTCATCAACATAAAAAAAAATAAATAAATAAATAAATAAATAAAAATAATCGGGTTATTTAGAAAATTTTGGGTGTAAAATCATGTTTTTAAACTAGAATCTTTAGTCTTAACCCTTGACCTGAAACCCGTTTTTTCCGGAAAATTGGCGTATTAGGGAGACTTTGTCTGGTTAGAAGAGGGCTATTACCTTGACACGAAGTGATGTTTTAAAATTTTTGAATTTTATTACCTGAATTTTTTAGATATCCGATTTCAAAAACTTAACTTTTATACATTAAATGGTTTCACACTATAAGCACAGAGCCTTAAGTTAAATATATATTAAAATAACAATTTTCTGAAAATATTTATATTATTTTAGTGAGTGTTTGAAAATTTTATATTAAAATATTAAGTATTTGGAAATGTTTATATTATTTTAATGTTAGCAATAAATGTGTTCACACTTTAATTCAATACATGGATTTTTGAGATATCAGATTTCAAAAACTTAACTTTTATACATTAAACAGTTTCACACTATAAGCACAGAGCCTTAAGTTAAATAAATATTAAAATAATAATTGTCTGAAAATATTTATATTATTTTAATGAGTATTTGAAAATTTTATATTAAAATATTAAGTATTTGAAAATGTTTATATTATTTTAATGTTAGCAATAAATGTGTTCACACTTTAATTCAATATAAAACTTTCATTAAACTTTCATTGCTAATGGAGATTTCAAAACCCCTACAATTGCTTTGACTAAGGAAAGTAGCTGCTTCAGCTTCAGCCACTCGAATTTTTGATATTCCTTTTTATTTCTCATCAAACGAATGACATCTTCTTCTGGAAATCCTAGCTATTCTTAGCATGATATTGGGGAATCTCATTGCTATTACTTAAACAAGCATGAAACGTATGCTTGCATATTCGTCCATAGGTCAAATCGGATATGTAATTATTGGAATAATTGTAGCAACTTTTCCCATCAGCAGTTTCAACAACAGTTTGTTAGTCAAAGTAATGGTAGGGGTTTTGAAATCTCCGTTAGCAATGAAAGTTTAATGAAAGTTTTATATTGAATTAAAGTGTGAACACATTTATTGCTAACATTAAAATAATATAAACAATTCCAAATACTTAATATTTTAATATAAAATTTTCAAACACTCATTAAAATAATATAAATATTTTCAGACAATTATTATTTTAATATGTATTTAACTTAAGGCTCTGTGCTTATAGTGTGAAACCATTTAATGTATAAAAGTTAAGTTTTTGAAATCAGATATCTAAAAAATTCAGGTAATAAAATTCAAAAATTTTAAAACATCACTTTGTGTTAAGGTAATAGCCCTCTTCTAACCAGAAAAAGTCTCCCTAATACGCCAATTTTCCGGAAAAAACGGGTTTCAGATCAAGGGTTAAGACTAAAGATTCTAGTTTAAAAACATGATTTTACACCCAAAATTTTCTAAATAACCCGATTTTTTTTTTTTTTTTTTATGTTGATGAGAACATTATATAATAAGGATCCGTGTATATTACATATATTAACTAGTATAGAAAACTTAAAAATAATTCAAATAATTTTCATTTCCCTACTTTACCTTTTTACCCGTTTTACCCCCCTAAGGGTAAGAAAAATACATAATAAAATAAATTCTAAATGAAGGCAAAAATTTAATAGAAAATTCTTACTTTCTTATTGATTGTTGATAAATGTACAAGGTTGAAGATACATCTTTCTTTCACAGACAACTTTACACAATGTTGCACACACCTTCGGACACACTTTCTCGAGCACACTTCTTTTCTTTTACTACCGCTAATTTATAGGTAAAGCATTTACAAGTGACAGTTGAGAATTAAATTCAAGTGGTTGGATGGTAGGAAAAACATTTACGGTGTTCAGAGGTTTGGTATAAAATAAATACAAAGATGGTAAAAGTCTTTTGAGACTTTTGACTTTTGTTTATTCATCCATTTATCACTTCCTTCTCTTCCTTCTTGTCACTTTCTCTTGTCCTTCTCTTCTCTTTTTATCACATGCATAATACGTGCTTGTAGATGCCTTTATTGCTTCTGAACTTGTACTGCTACATTGAATTTTTGTAGTTGAAGACGCATTTACTGCTTCAATGTCGTCATTGCTAACATCATCCTTCCATATTTTGCAGTTTAATTATCAATTTACTAATAAAATATTTTTTTAAAAAAAATTCAATCATTGATTTTATTGGCAAAAATAATTTTAGAAAAATTCCAATAGTTTATTATCTAAAATACCCATATATATATATATATATATATATATATATATATATATATATATAACAGCCTTCCTAAACTATACCATTCATGCACTTTCTTCCATTAACACATTTATTTATAACCCTATTGTAGACTCCTCTGCTCTCAATAGCTCCTAAGTTTCCAAGCAAATTCACACAAGTCCCCCCTCACAAACACAAATACAGAACTCAAAACAAGAAAGAATGAGGAGTAGGAGACACAAAGAACTCCAAAGAGTCTTGGCTTCCTTTTTCATTGTCAATCTCTTCTCTAATCATCATTCTCTTTCCTTCTTTTCTTCATCTAATCACCAATTTCATTTTTCTTTCTTGATTAAAAATTTTATCTCCTTAATCCAGTCCTCCATTTTCAAAACATTCCCTCCCTTTCTCCACTTGTGGACCAAAAAATATTCATTGAAAATTCAAGACTAAGGTAAAATAGGGTAAAAAAAAAAGTAAAATAAAAACATAAATAAATAAAATATAAATAAAATAAAATAAGAATAAAAATAAGAATAGAAATAAGAAAGGATATGATAATACATAGGCTAAGTGTAAAAGGACCTAAATCATAATGGACCAAGACAAATTGGACCTACGTTAGGTAAGGAATAAATGTGCCTATACTAAACTAGGGATGAATGGATTGAGGATGGGCCTAGGATATAAGCCAAAACTGCATTAACATAAATGAGGTTTAGTAGTAAATGAACCTACATTGTAATAAAAACTTTGGCGGTCCAAAAATTTAAAATTGCTAAAAGGGAATTGTCTATATTTACTCACACAAGCATTGTAGTTTTTACACTAAACACGCTATAGCATGATTTCCCTTTATTTTGGAGGTCTCATGTATTTTATTGTACTTAAAAAGTCTTCACAATGGGAGAAGCCCCATAAATAATGATTTAAATAGTATTAATACTTGGATCAGGCACCAATTTTGCTTATTTCATTAATATTATACTGGGAAGATGAATTTTGTTAATATGAATGTTGAAATGTGAAGGAAAAATGTGTTTTCGTATACTCATATATAAATAATCATAAAATAAGAATTTTCTAATAATAATTCAAATTTCATATATCAAAGGTAGTATTCACGATAATCAGGGGCAATATTTATATTATTAAAATATCATATTTAATTATTATAGGTGTAATTTTGATTAAAAATGGTATAAAATCTTAATTATTTTTAGATAATTATTGGAAATTTGAATTTTATAAATTGAGTTCCTATTTTATAATCACACTTTTCCCGATTTATAGGATATTTTAATCTGCCAATGATGGAAGTACATAAGCCTTTATGGCCCAATTTCATTTATCTTTTTTTCTTAATTCTCTAAAATGAGTTATTAATAGGATGTTAAAATTTCAATGTACATAGCCGACCAATAGTGAGTCAAAAACCCCTCTAGATAACAAATGTTAAAATGAAAGCCACAATGAAACTCACACGTGACCGACATAGCCGACCAATCGTGAATCATTGAATGATATTGCAAATAGTCAAATCAAATTTATTTCTTGGTACATTTTTTCTGACCTTGCATTTGGAATTCTGGAAGATGATCATTTAGAGTTGAAAAATGGGAAGGAGAAGATTCAATCAAAATGGTTCACATAGTGGATGTGGTGGTGCACCACGCCCATTGATTAACAAGCGTGTTTTTCAACTTTTAGTAGGGTCAACCTTGGACCGTCGGTCACCAATGTATGGCTTTTGTTGACCTTGGGCTCTACGTATTTTGTATTTGACTTTTGTTTCCAATTTTAATGAATGAACGAATGGAAGGAATTTATTAAGTTATCGTTCACTTGAACCGATCCATCGAATGCGTTGACAATGTCTCAAGGTATCGTTCACATGAATCAATCCATCAAATGGGTTGACAAAGTACATGGGTTGACCATATACTTTGTCAACCCATCTATCTACTACTGCATTGTATTTCATGTTAGTCAACAAGACCTTCTTAATCGGAGGCAAGCTGCAATTCCCATTTTGAGATGTCTATTGTATTCAACAACTAATCCTAAGGTAAGGAATGTTTCCTTAAAAGTTCCATAATCTAAAATATAAAAAAAAGCATAGGTTAAGCATCATGGATTCCACTTATAAAATGTATGCAAAATTTCTCTTTTTAGATTATGTTTGATTTCCGAAAAATTTGAGAGAAAAAAAAATTAAAAAATAAAAATAATTCAAAATTAATAAATTATTTTTATGTTCTTTTTTAAACTCATTTTATTTAATTTCCTCTATTATATAAAAATAAAATAATTTTAAAATATATAAATTTCTAACTAATTTTAATTAAATTTAATTTTCTTTTAAAAAAATTATAATGAAACTAAACATGATAAAACCATTTTCCTTAATATTTTTCCTTTTTACTTAAGAGGTTAATGCACCAAATAATGAATTTATCAAGATATTTGAAAATAAAAAAAGTTTTGTCACACAAATGGTATGCCTATATATATATATATATATATATATATATAATATTCTTATTTGAAAAATAAAATGATTTAATTCCTATTCTTTGTTTAACAATAAAATAGTTTAGATTCTACAAGCAAATATTGCAAGCAAGTTGAACGGTGCAATTCAATATTGACTTTGCTTTCCATAAATAAATCGGGAAAGCATTTTGTACGTGATAAGGAACCGAATCAGTGATAAACCAAGTCTAAGACCTTCAAGAACAAAGATTTTCATTGAAATATCTGTATAAATTAATTGATGGGAGATGTTCAACTTCCACGTGCGTTTTGGAGTTGAAGACGTATCGGTTGTTTCACAATTCTTCCATTGTTGTCAACAAGTACGGCGTGTGATTGTAAAAACACTAAATTTATTTTTTTATATTAAAAAATAATAATAATAAACTAAGCACACGGGTCAAAATGGAATAAAAATATCCAATCTCTTTTTTCTTTTTTTCTTTTAATATAAGTTTCAAATTAATAGTACGGAATAGCATGTTTTATCACATGGCTCATATGTGTCATATTCCACTAAGTACCTAAATGAGATATGGTATTCCACCAACTCCATATTCATTCCAAGGAGTGAAAAATGCCACGCTTGAAACGGCCTAGGACAGGTTACCTATCATAGCCCATGTTAAGTTAAATTCAATAAAAATATAAAGCTAAAAGAACAGTCGATTGTAATAGAAGAAAATGATAAATAATTGAAATAGTAAGTTTTTAGGATCTATTGTTAGGTAATGGGGGGATTCAATGCTAGCCTAAACCATATCCAATGCCATAAAAAAAAAAAAAAAAGCTTCCTTATTGACATTAAAGGATGTTCAAATGTTGATTGTAGAAATGGTTATCCTTCGAAGATTCATCTCAAAGTGCATTGATCGATATGTTCCCTTTTATAAACTTCTTAGTAAGAAGAGGAGGATAGCGTGGAAATGAAAAAAAGAAAAAAAAAAAAGTCTTCCTTAAGCTTAAAGAGTAATCGTCTAACCAAAGAACATAAAGGAATTCACATCTCAATTTACTATGTTAGTAAAGCCAATCTTTATTTTGGTAATAGTTATCTAAAAGCTCCACCCAAGTTTTTAGGTTCATACAAAAGTATTTCTAACCATAAGATAAGATGTCCAATGATACCTAAAAATGTGACAAATTCCAATGCTTTATTCTCATATCATGACATGCCCCTAAAGAGTCATTAGAATTAGCCACATCATGGAACATAGTGTGGCCTAGACATAATTGAACCCATGCCACTCACATTAAGACAAAAATAGTACATGCTTGTGACCATTGATTATTATATCAGATGGACCGATTCTAAGACAAATATGCAAATGAAAGAAAATGATGTACAAAATTAATGCTCCGTAACATTCTATCAGTTTGGCATATCTTGGATATTGATTACTAATGATGACAACTAATTTGGTTGCAAAGAATTCAAAGGCTTATGTGAAGAGCTTAAGATCACAAACATATTCTTTACTCTTAGGCATCCATAAGGCAATGATTAAGTTGAGGCCACTAACAAGACCATCTTGAATTATCTAAAGAAATGACTAGATAAAGCTAAAGGCAATTGGGCAAATGAACTCCTAATAGTTTTCTAGGTGTACCGAATGACTATGAGAGAGTTCACATGAGAAACCCCTTTGCCTTAAAATATGAGGCATAATTCATTATTCTCACCGAGATCAGGATTCCAACCTTGAGATAGATGATCAACTCAATCGACCACTATGTAGATCTTAACTTACTGGAAGAGAGAAAAAAAGTGTTAGCCTTAAGAGTTGTTAGCTATCGTTAACAAATAACAATATCCTATAATAAGAAAGTATAAAGAAGGCAATTTCAAGAAGAAGAGATAATCATGGGAAAAGTGTTTGATAACACATAAGACCTCACCAAAGGAAAATCATTAACCAATTAGGACAAACCCTATAGAGTTGGAATCACATTAGAAGGGGTAGTATATCATATTAAACATCTAAATGAACAAATATTCCTTGACCATGGCATGCATGTAATCTACGAAAGTACTATCAATACAATAACTATCAAACTCCTATCAAAAGTTCAAGCATAATGAATCCCCAAAATCCCTTAAGGATGTTTGCCTAAAGAGACCTAGTTGGTTAGATCAAGTATCTCCTTGGGACAATTCCTCCCTAATGAAACCTAATGGCTAAGATGCCTTTAAAAAAAAAATTCTTAAGGGACCTTATTGACCAAATCAAGAACCTCCCTATGAGGACTCCTTTATAATAGTCCCTAAGAATCAAGATCCCTTAAAGGCATTTGCTTAAGGGACCTTAGTCGATCAAGTTGAGTATCTTTCTAAGAAGACTTGTGTCTAATGACACCTAATGGCTAAAATCCCTCAAGGTCATATTTTCGAAGGATCTTAGTCAACCAAGGCGAGTATTGCCTTGGAACGAATTCTCTCTAATGATCACTAGTGAATAAGACTCCTCAAAGCCATTTGCATAAGAGACTATAATTATCAAGGATAATCATCTTCATGAAGCGACTACCTCACTTTTACTTGAGAAGATTACTATGACAACCAAATCATTATGATCGAAATACCTAGAAAAATCTTTGACTACCTAGATATTATGAGGCACCTTGACATCATCGCCTTACAAAAAATAAATAAATAATAAAAATAATAAAAATAAAATAAAGGGAGATCATTAATTTCCCTTTCCTTCTTATTCCTTTGCTTTTTCTCTCTCTTTCTCTTAAGCCCTCTCTTCTTTTCCCTCAACATTTTCTTTGTCTTCTTTAGCTTCATTCATCAGACCAACCTCTTGGTAACCCAAACACTTCCTAGACTCAAAGGTTATATATGTTCTCGAAAGGCCTTAGTTAGCTCCAACCTTACCTTAGAAAACTTTGTATGGGCACCGACTATGTTAGCAACCAAAGAATTTGAAAGATGACCACCCAAGAAATGGAAAATCTTATTACCCACCTTCAATTCCCTAGTAGAAGAACCCACTTTAGGTATAATTTAGGGGTTAACCCCTTAAACCTAAAGTGGAAATGAGACAAACAGTTGTCAAAAGCATAGGCTAGAGTAACAACCCTAATATTCAAGGCAACTAATTCAATAACTAAGCAAATGACGGGAACTCCATATTACTCCATTCCCAGGCCCTCAATCTCATAGGGTATATACATCTATCCCTAAAGTTTTAGATCTAACATAATGGAAAAATACAATATAAAAATTCATACTAGAATAAAAATCTAGAGATTGAGAGACTCATACCTAAATCTGGATGTTCTTACATTAAATCTGTGTGGAGAAGAAGAAGCTTACAATCTATGAAGGTCTCGTACACCCAAAGTCATTCACCCGATGACTTTGACCATGACCTTGGCACTCCAAAGAGTGGGCTTTGGAAAGGAGGAAGCTTTGGTTTTCTAGAGGTGGAAGACGATAGTCACACCAAAAGTCCTTAGAAACCCAAACCTCTATGAGGTAGTTATAAGGTTCCTTTACTAGGCTTAAATTACTTGAGTCTATATGGGTTTAAGTCACTTAATCTAGCCCAAAATAAGTCCTAATTGATTAATTAACCACACAAATCCATCTAATTAATCAATTACCCTAATCTAGAGACCTTGTTCACTATCTCCTTGCAACCTTGGTAATTACCAAAAACCCTTATGCAACCTAGAGCTAATCTAGAGTGAGGACCACTAAGACTTATAAGAGTATTGAGTTCTTAAGAGTCCAATTCTAAAGTTGATTCAACATCTTATTATAGATCTCATACCTTATGTAAATAACAACGAAACCAAGCTCAAGTCTGTGACCTATTATCCACTATATGCAGACTCCTTATGAATTGGTATCCATAATTTAATAAGGTAGTGATATCACCTATTAATATTACCTCTCCAATCATTGAGTTATATATATCACTTATTATATGATCAATTGACATACTCTAGCTCCAAGGAGCATATGTCAAATTCTACTCAATGAATTATTGTGATCATAGATTTCATGATTGTATGTCCTTTGGATCACCTAAGGGGATACACATCTCAAACTTATGAGATATTGTGGTGCTTCTATAGAAAATACCTATTGCTACTAGCCTCTATCAACAATAACTCGATCCTTAAGGATGTATAACAACTTTAGGGTTTCACCTATAGTTCAAAGCCTCATATTGATTTTGACACAAGCTCAATATCTTCTCAAGGTTGAGAGTACATGTAGTATAGTGGCTTGGTAACTCATGACAATCGATAGCCTTATATCATGATTCATTGTAAGTCTTATCCAATATGCATCACATACAATAGTGCACTCACCATGGGAAATCCATCCTGATGGCTAAGACAAGTCATTATTCTAATTAGGAGGTGGTACACTAAATCTCTACTTAATTGCTCAAATTCATGAACTGACTTTGGATAACTTATTTACTTACAAGGAACCTATGACTTGTATGCTCTATGCAACTCCTAATGCACTCAAATTATGTACAACATAAGAAATATGAGCCAAATGTTTAAATCGATATCAATGCTTAAAAGGGATAGCAAGGGAATAGTTAAGTTTGACTTTGTTTTCATCATGTCTTGCTTTTAGGACTCAATCTTAACAACAATGCTCCTCATAAAAAAAAAAAAAAAAAAAGATTGATATAATATTCAGTCATCATATCGATACTTGATGGAGGATTGGGGACTCAAGACCATTGCTTGAACTATTGATCGAAGGATGTGAAGGATCACTTTGAAAAGATCATCTAGAATAAGAAATCTTGAGATGATCAGACAAAGAGTATGACTAAATGACCCTCATTCCTTGAATTTAAAGGTCGAGATGGAGTGGAAGGGGATATTAATGTTCTTAGAGCTAGTATCTTGAATAGATTTTTACAACTGGCCCTTCGTCCTTGACGGAAACATGTTAAATGAAAGTCTTAATCTGAATAGATATTAGACCTCAGATCAAGAAGGGGATTATCAATCAATAGGGAAGCTCAAGTATTGACTTTGTCCAATGATTATGCCCTTTACAGGAAGTTTGAATACTAAAGCAAATCATGAAGTCCTTAAACTAGTAAGAGGAGACAATACTTAAGCACAAGATCTTATAGTCAGTAAAAGATGTACCCTAATAGACCCTAACTAGAACATGATCCCACGAGTATGGCAACAAGTTAATAACCTTGTTAAACTAGGGTGACTCTAACGCAATTGTGTAATAAGGGCCCTTAAAGTTGACCATCCTAGCCAATTTATAATACCACTCATGCAATAAATAAGTCATTTTTCCCTTAGACTGCATAAACATCATGCATTTCCACAAGGAAGTTAACATGATAAATAAAAATAAAGTAAAAGAAAAGGAATGTTCGGCTTACCATCTCCATCATTTATAAGAGGCATTGTAGGAGTGTCTCTTGGCACATTTAGTACTTCCTATTCTCCAGTGATGGTGCATAAAGCTAGTCTCCTTACTTCTTTCTAAAGTTTGGAATACCAAAAACCAAACTCCTCGATCCATTGTTTGAAGACGTATAACATATACTAATACTATAATGCTTCACATGATATAAGAAAACCAACTCTCTTAAACTTATCTTATAATTCAAGATACGATTCATGGTAACTATTGCCATTAGAACTTTCACGTTATTAGGATTAAAATGGTGTAAGGACACCTTAAAAGGAAAAAAGAGAAATTCCGCAAAAGCAACAAAAAGGAAGAAGCAAACAAGTCTTCAAATGTCAATAAGAAGCAAGCATTCCCCCTAACCTAAGAGGTTAGAGTTGATATTTCCGAAGGAAAGACTAAATCCTCACATAGGGTATGATTCTATAGCTCTCTTTGATAGCTTGAAAATTTTCGATTTACCTTCAATGAAGAATAAAAGAACAAGAATAGAAATTATTGTAGAAAGTGAAATTGCAAATACACTAAGCCCGCTTTATAGGATGATAATGTCAATTGACTAATCAATGATGTTTTAATTATCACCTTGAAAAGACTTGTAGCCCAAATTTTGTTTTCCCTTTCATTGACATATCAAAAATGGGTGAAAAATGTGGAGTTGCAATAATTCATTGACATATGGATTGATCAAAAGGTTGTATTGGGCAACGCACTATCTCATAATAATGATCTACCTTTGTCAGCTTAACAAGGCATCTCAAGTGAAAACTAAGCAACAACTGACCTTGCATTAATGACTCTAATGGGCGTAGCATTAAGGATGTAACAACCGTAAATAATCAATGCAGTGAATATTATGGTTATGTGTAATGGAGGCCACTCAATTGCAATAGTGATAAATAATTGAAGGCTATCACCATTATTACCTTTTTGTAATCAACCTTGAAGGACAATTATAAAAGGACTTTTGTCCTCTAAAACCAAGTGGAAAAACATACACTTTATCTCTATCAATTGATCCCCTTCTTAGAATAATGGTTGGCTTGACCATCGAAGAGGGGTTGGCCTAATTGGTCCACCTTTTTCTAACATCATCTATGCCAATTTGTGGGTGGTGTAATTCCAAAGGTTGCCCTAAGTAGAAAAAAAGACACCATAGATATGAATATTTGATTTCTCTTATAATATTATTAAATATCATGTTTAAGGATATGAGAAAGAATGTTGATAGATAGCTTATAATAATACTAATGCTAATAATAATAATAATAATAATAATGAGTAATGAAAACATTTTTTAACTAAATCTTCATCATCTCATTACTCATTATTATTATTATTATTATTACATTTTTTAACTAAATCTTCATCATCTCATTACTCATTATTATTATATACCATCCCATTACTCCTCCTAGACCTTTTTTTTTAACTAAATCTTCATCCCCAACATCAAATTCTCTATCAACATTTTCCTTTATTTATTGTTTATTATTATTATTATCATATTTTGCACCCTCCGGTCACGCACGCATAGCAATAAATGCCTTTTTTGTTTTTTCCTCATCCGCGCAGACAACCATGGAATGCCATCCCTTCTTCTTTTTTTTTTAACAGTTCACCATTGTTTACCCCCATGTGTACACCTGGCAGTGCCATCCTAAATGCACTGCATTACGTCACCATGACATTTATTTATTCAAATTTTCTTTTTCTACTCATCTGAATATTTAAACTTTTCTTATCTTCATGAATAATCCCATCTTTAAATATATATTTCTAATTTTTTATTTTAAACTAAATAAATTAAAATTTAATATAAATTTACATTTTTAAAAGAATATTTAAATAACTGAAAACTAATTTATTTTAATTTTTATTTTATTTGTTTATTTTTAAAATTATGCTTTGACCTGTAGATGACAAGGGGATGAACGGATTTTAAAGCTTCAACTAATTTGTTAGTGTTTAGATGTGCTAAGCGCACTAGAGGGGACAAGGCTTATCATATTTTATTATAACAACTCAAAATTCGCTCCATTAATTGAAAATAATAATTACTTTGAAAAACGAAAATAAAAAATAGAAAGGTACCAAGCGTGTGTCCGTCCAGTCTCGACTGGAGATGAGAGGTGCAACACGACCTGTATCTGATAAGGCACTATTGTCCACGTCAGCAGTCGCATCATAGTTAGAAGTCATGGCTGAGAACGCATCCGACCGTGGCGCTCTGAAAGAGAGTCAGAAGCATCCCCTTTGTACTCCGCGTGGACTTGGCATGAATCCCAACCCTCACTCCTTAGGCGTTTAAAAGACGAAACAATATTATATTATTATCACCCCACCTCCCAATTTGCCTATAAGAGAATGATCCTTTGGCTCATTTCCCTATCATGCATTATTGAAGAGCGCCTTTCTCTCCCTCCCTCAGCCGACGACAGCAGCCAGCACAAAACAGAGATAGAGATAGAAAACGAGAAAGCCCGTTGGTTCTAATTTTCCCGGTTAAGCAAACGAAGAGAGAAAAAGAGAATGGTTGCTTTGGTTTCTCGCACCGGAAGGCATTTGCAGCGTTACATCAAAGGGCGTCGCCAAGTGGTTGGGTCAGTACTCTCGTATTTCATTTCCCTTTTTCATATTTCTTTCTCCTATTTCAATTTCCTCTCAATTTTTACATACGATGGAAGTTCTAGTTTCCACCCACACCTACATGGAGTTCTTCAACGAACTGCCCAGAAAATCTGGTGCTTTTCCAAAGGTTCGTTTGGATGACATGGAAATAGAATAGTTCCACAATTAATTTTCACTTTTATGGCGCGACTTCCATGGGGAAATTTCAAATTTGTGCTTGCAAATCTTTAAGGAAATTACAATATCATTAGTATTATTATTTTGCTTATGCGTTTGGGCGGTGGACAAATGGTTGTGCAGATGCATACCTTATAGATACAGAATCACGAATCAGGGCTCCTTGGAGGATGGGGAAGCACTGGAAGTTCTTCTCATTAGTTCACAGAAGGGCAAAAGCATGTTGTTCCCAAAGGTAAAAAGATTATTAGTGGGGTAATGATGCCAATTTTGGCATGAGCTTTTTTAGGAGAATATTCAATTTCTTCATCTATCATTGAAATTTAGTCTACCAATATAAATATGCAGGGAGGTTGGGAAACGGATGAGTCCAAAACGGAGGCAGCTTTGCGAGAAACGGTGGAGGAAGCTGGGGTTACGGGCATTGTTGAGGTTAGTGATTCACCCTAGTTGTTTCTAAGATTGGAAACTATTGCAGATAAGGATAATATTAAATTTTGCTATTAATTGCAGATAGAGGGTAATGGAAAAAGAAATTAATTTTGTGTGTGTGTTTGGCAGAGTGAACTGGGTAAATGGAGTTTCAAGAGCAAAAGGAACGACACTTATTGTGAAGCATTCATGTTCCCTTTGCTGGTGAAGGAAGAGCTAGAGCTGTGGCCAGAGAAGAACGTGCGTGAAAGAAAATGGGTGAGCGTGGCGGAGGCAAGAGAAGTGTGTCAGCATTGGTGGATGAAAGAAGCCTTGGATAGATTTGTTCGCCGTCTCACATTTCTTCAACAAGAGGAAGATTTAGGATTAGGACCTTGTTCGCTAAGCTTGGAGCCCAAATTTAACTTGTAAATAGGAAATGAACTCTCAGTTTCTAATCAAACAGATTGTATTTGCTGTTTTATGGCGATATTTTTTTTCTCCTGTTAATAAATAAGAATTTCAAATAAAAAGAAAAATGAAGAATCTGAAAGAAAAAAACCAATGAATTTGTAATGCAACATATTCTATCAGCTATGCACCATCACATTTTGAGCATGCTCATCTTGCAAGCCATTCATTAGAGGGCATGGTCCACGGGACCATCGCCTCTAACCAAATACGTTCTTACCGCCGGAATTGTAGGATCTATTACGAGTCATTTATAATGAAAACAGAAAAAAAAAAAAAAATTGTTTTTAACAACAATTTTTAACTTGTAAAATGGTCACACCCCAAGACCTACTCCAAGGGTGGACTTACTCAAAGGGTGGAACAATTATTTCATGCCTCAAGTGGCTACTTCAACGACCGACCTATTCTAAGGGTGGAACAATCATTTCACACCTCAAGTCGGAAGACTTTGTGAATTGACCCAAAAAATCAATTTTTAACTGGAAGATACTAATGACTATTGGGTCAATACACACTTTAAGTCTCCCTATTTGAGGTGCGACTTAGGTGTCAAATGATAATCATACTCTTGTAATAGGCTTGAGACAAGACAAAGTGGTATCAAAGTATTAGATTATGATCTTATTAGGAATTTGATTTAGTTTAGATTGATGATAAATGATTGTTTAGATCAAATCACACATTTCCGACTTAAGGCGTAAAATGACTTTTACACCTTTGGAGTAGAACATGAGATGTGACAAATATTGTATTTACTATTCCAAATATGAATAAATAAATAAATAAATAAGTTTTTTCTACCAACTCTTTCAATAAAGATATTGTGCACTCATGCATAATGATTTTTTTTTTTAATTCTCCATATTATTCTAAAAAATAAAATCTAGAAATACTTTAAATTATTTTAAAAAGCATGTTTTCAATAATTATCAAAAAAATACTTTTTAATAAAAAATTTCCAAACAAATTTTTAAATTTTAAAAGCCATTTTTTTTGCTATAAAGTGAACGTTTCCCTAACAGTACTGGATTTTTTTTTTCTTTATGAAAAATCCATTCCATAAATAGTTTTTATTTATGATTGAATAATTTATAAGTTTGAGTTTGGATATTAGGAAAAGATATTCATTTTTATTTGCATTTATTTATTTTGAATATATTGTCTTTCAAAAATGTTTTAAAAGGATGGTGCTAAATTTTTAGATAAATGATACTAAAGCAAAAGAGTGGTGGAACATGCATGGTCACCTTTGCTATCATTATTATCATTTACGTACATGACAAGTGGTTTCCATTAATTAAATGAAAGACTTTGATAGCATCTAATCACTGCTTGCCACTTAGCAATACGGTAAAATTGGTGATTATTGTCCTCATCTTAGTAAAATGCTAACTTTCTTGAGTCAATTCTCCCGGCCAGCACAACAATTTTGCCTTTGAATTCAATCTTAAAACGCCTGCGCTAGAAGTGGGTTTTATTGCGCATTAGCTTGAGTGAGTTGGGATGTTGGAAGTCCTCGGACCTTAAATTTTCTACAGCAAACTCTAAATATTCTAGTGCTTCTATCGGTTGATGATTCATGAAGTTCCCGGGGATTCCTTCATAGAAATAAAAAATAAAAAAATAAAAAAATAAAGAAAAAGAAAGCAACCTCCAGGGTTCAAATCCATGGTGGGGGCACTTTATCGATAACTTCTTAAATCTATACCAGCATTCATAGAAAGGTCTCTTTCTCTTCAAAACAAAAGTTCAAAATGTCTTTTCAAAGGCCCTCGAACCAATAGCAAACAAAGCAGGGCTCTATTTAAAGGATCAAAGAATAAAAAACTCTAGAATCGGGCCATTACACACGTATATGTTCAATGATTTCTATAGTGATAACAGAGAATAAAGACACTGTTGTTTTGTTGTTTCCTTTCATGCGGGCCATGTATGGGTCTCATTACAAGTGTAGCATATATAGAGACACAACAATCTTTTGAACTAGAAAAAATCTAGTTAGAATTGTAGTTTGCAGCTCATGCTAGTTCTCATACTCCTGGGTCTTAAACTATATTGCCGGTGCTTGGCCTTTTCTTTTAAGGAAAAAGAAAACAAATTTAACTTTAAATGTTTAGGATTATAGGATTACAATTAGGCTCTCTAAATATTGAATAAACTTTCTCAAACTCTATAAAGTGATCATGTTGGGATTAAGCCCCTAAAAGCAAGACATGTTGTAAAAAAGTTAGACATCATTGTTCCCTTGCTATCTTTTTTATGCATTGATATTGATTTGAACATTCAACTCATATCACTTATATTGTATATGACTTGGTTGTATTAGGAGTTACACAGATGATACAAGTCATGAGTTATTTGTTAGATGAAAAATTGTTCACAGTTAGTTTATGGATTTGGGAAGTCTAATAAAGACTATAATGTACTACTAACTCCTAATTGGAGGGATGACTTGTCTTGGCCGTTGGATGAGGTTCCATGGTGAATGTACTAGTGTGTGTGGTTCTATGCTATATAAGACCTATGATGAATCATGAAGTAAGGTTATCAGGTTGTTATGATTCACCAAGCTCTTATTTTGCATGGACTCTCAACCATAAGAGGATATTAAGTCTTGCAGAAATCAATATGAGGCTTTGACCTATGGGTGAGACCCTAATGTGATCATATATTCCACAGATTGGGTTATTGTTGATGAAGGTTGGTAGCAATAACCATTCTCAATAAAGGCACCATGATATCTCATGGGTTTGAGACGATGTGTTCCCTTAGGTGATTTAAAGGACATGTTATCATGTAATCTATGGTCGTAGTAATTCCTTTGGTGGAAATTGACATATGCTCATTGGAATTAAAGTATGTCAGTTGATCACATAATAGGAGGATCTATAACTCAAAGATTAGAGAGGTATGTTGGGATTGAGCCCATAAAAGTAAGACATGATGTAACAAAGTTAGACTTAACTGTCTCCTTGCTACCCATTTGGTATATTGACATTGATTTGAGTATTCAACTCATATATCTTGCATTGTACATGATTTGGTGCATTAAAAGTTGCACAGAAGATATAAGTCATAGGTTCCTTGTCAATAGATAAGTTGTCCATAGTCGGTTCATGGATTTGGGCAGTTTAATATATACTGTAGTGCACCATCTCCTAATTTGAGGGATGACTTGTCTTGGCCATGGGGATGAGTTTCCCATGGTGAGTGCACTACTCTATGTGATGCACACTAGATAAGGCCTACGATGAATCATAACGTAAGGTTATCAATTGTCATGACTCACTAGGCTACTAAAGTACATGTGTTAGGATAAAACCCTTAAAAGCATGGTATGATATAATATATTTGGAATTCATTATTTATTTAATGATATTCTAGTTTCATTTTTTATCTATCCTTATTCCATGCATTGTACTTTATGGGTATTCTTGCCTAACATTTCTTATATTGTACATAACTTAGGTGCATTAGGAATTGCACGGAAGATTTAAGCCATGGGTTCTTTGTAAGTAAGTGACTTGTTCACAATTAGTTCATGGCTTAGGTAATCCATTATAAGTTGTAGTACACTACCTCCTAATTAGAGGGATGATTGGTTTTGGCCATTAAGATAGGTTTTCCATAGTTAGTGCACTAGTGGGTATGACTACACATTGGATAGGACCTACGGTAAGTCATGACTTAAGGTTATCAAATTGTCATGACCTCACCCAAGCTACTTCATTATGTTGTCTCTCAACTTTAATAGAATATTGAGACTTTGACCTATCTGTGAGATTGCAAGTTGATTTTCCCTATGGATTGGGTCACTTTTGATGGAAGCTAATAGTAATAGGTATTCTTAATAGAGACACCATGATATCTCATGGGATTGAGAAAAAGTGTCCCATTAGGTGATCCTAAGGAGTTGTGTTCATGAAAATTATTGTCATAGTAGTTCCTTAAGTGGAACTTGATATAGACTCTTTAAAAGCTAAGACATGTTAGTTGAACACACAATAGGAGGATTTGTAATTCAAAGATAGTAGAGGTAGTCTTGAAAGGTTGATAGCTTTCACCTTGTTAGACTACGAATACCAGTTCATGAGGAAACTAAATATAACGGATAGCAGGTCAGGTCATGGACCCAAGCACTTAGTGTTTCGTTGTTATTTACATAGGGTAATAAAGTTTAGTTGATTCGTTGAGTGGGATGGTGAATTAACTTCAGAATTGAATTATGAGGAAGTCAATATTTTTTTTATGGGTCCTAGTGTTCCCTACTTGAGCTCATGTACCTTGTTAGCACGGTTTGTGAGGGTCTGATTAGCTTTAGGTTCACTTTTGTGCATGAGGACATTTTGGTAATTATCCAGGGTTACGTAGGGTAAGTGAAAAAAATCTTTGATTTGGGCTGATTGATTAATTAGTAGGCTTTGTTGGGTTAATTAATCAATTAGGACTCGTTTTAGGCTAGATTAAGTGACTTAAGCCCTTAGTGGGCTCAAGCCACTTAAGCCCACTAGGGAACCTTATAAATACCCCCTTAGAGGTTAGGGTTTCAATAACTTTTCCACAAAGTTTTCTTCCACCTCTAGAGAGAAAGAGAGTTATAGCCTCCACTTTATCTTCCCCCATATCAGAAGTGTGCGAAGATTAAAGAAGAACCATTAGGTAGAAGATCGTAGGTCTACGAGACTTTTGAGGACATCGATTTGATTCTTTAACACTTGGAATTTAAGGTTTGGGAGCATCTAAACCAAAAGGTTAGTACTTTAACCCTAAAGATAATTTTTTGTAAAAATTGGTATTTCTTCCATTACTTAGATCTAAGATGCCAATAATTCATATCAAAGCATAATATTATAAGCATGCTTAGATCTTTATTTAGGGTATGCTAACCTCTTTTTTGTAGCCTTGATATTATCTCATTAGGAACATATGCATGTTTCTTTTTTATTATTGCATGTGTTGATTGAATGGGATGATTGTTTTATTTCTTCATTTCTTAATAGATTTGGTTGTAAGCTCCGTTAAAGGATCATAATATGGACTCGTGTTTTTGCACAATGCGTTCCCACTCAATGGCAAACTTGCTCTTTATTTGGTGAAAATTTGATTTTTTGAAAAAAGACTTAGAGTCACTACTTATTTGGAGTGGGACTCCTTATTTGGAAAAAACAGCCCGTGGAAAGCCAAAGTCGGGTTCGGGGGTCAGGTTACTTATTGGGAAGGTACGATGATGAGCCGTAGCACCCCTCTAAGTCCCTAGAAACGAGTCTCTACTAAATAAAGCTAAGCAAGTGTAATAATTGATAAGGAAATCAATGAGTACCAAAAAAATAATCAAATAATAAAACAAATTGAGCATCAGAACAAATAAATAAATGAAGTAGGAGTGGGAGCGTACCTTAGCAGCAAATAAAAATGTGCTATCATGGAAATAAGGTTAGCTCATAATGATAAAATTAGCACATGCACATCAAAGAGCAAGACAAAAATCAGGCAACATTCATTAAGCATAGCAATTGACAATCAAGGGAGAAAACTCGCATGTAGGGCCCCCACCAAAACCCAATTGATTTTGCATGAATTAATCTCATAAATTCCATTGTTTTGGAATTATGAAAATTGCCTTCATGCTTATTAAAAATCAAGAAATCGAAAAATTATTTAGAGATCAAAGAAAATTTGTGAAAGTGCTTACCTAAAAGGAAATGTAGCAAGTTTATTTAAAAGCGGGATTTTTAGTGACTCTAAACCCTAATGAAGGAAGAAGAAAAAGAATGACTTAAAATTATTTGAAAATTAGGGTGCAATTAAAATTATTTGAAAAACTGAAATTTGAAAATTGGAGTTTTGAAAGTTATTTGAGAATTGAAGTTTTGAAAATTATTTGAGAATTGAAGTTTTGAAAATTGGAGTTTTGAAAATTATTTGAAAATTGAAGTTTTGAAAATTATTTGAGAATTGAAGTTTTGAAAATTATTTGAAAATTGGAGTTTTGAAAATTGGAATTTTGAAAGTCATTTCAAAATTGGAGTTTTGAAACTGATTTGAAAATTGGAGTTTTGAAACTTATTTGAGAATTGAAGTTTTGAAACTTATTTGAGAATTGAAGTTTTGAAAATTATTTGAGAATTGGAATTTTGAAAATTATTTGAAAATTGGAGTTTTAAAAATTAAATTTGAAGATTGGAAGTTTTGAAAATTGGAATTTTGAAGAATTATTTGAGAATGAGATTTCTTAAAAATTAAATTTGAAAGTTGGAATTTTGGAAAATTATTTGAAAATTAGAATTTTGGAAAATTATTCGAGAATCGAAGTTTTGAAAATTGGAATTTTGAAGAATTATTTGAGAATGTGATTTCTTAAAAATTAAATATGAAAATCTGAATTTTTGAAAATTATTTGAAAATTGTAATTTTGGAAAATTATTTGAGAATGGAAGTTTTGAAAATTGGAATTTTGAAGAATTATTTAAGAATGAGATTTCTTAAAAATTAAATTTGAAAATTGGAGATTTGAAAAATTATTTGCAAATGGAAGTTTTGAAAATTGAAATTTTGGAAAATTATTTAAAAATTGAAGTTTTGAAAATTAAGTTTGAAAATTGGAATTTTGGAAAATTATTCAAGAATGGAAGTTTTGAAAATTGGAATTTTGAAGAATTATTTAAGAATGAGGTTTTTAAAAAATTAAATTTGAAAATTGGAATTTTGGAAAATTATTCGAGAATAGAAGTTTTGAAATTTGGAATTTTGAATAATTATTTGAGAATGAGATTTATTAAAAATTAAATTTGAAAATTGGAATTTTGAAAATGGAAGTTTTGAAATTTAAATTTTGGAAAATTATACTTTGATATCAAAAAATGAAGAATTAAAAAAATGATGAGATGTGGTCGTTGGGTGGTGCACTGGAAGGGTTCAACCTCAAAGACACTACTAGTTGGGTTGTCATGAGCTCCAAATGCATATTCTACACCATGACCTTCTACACCAGAGTGAAATATCCCAAGGTTGGCCTAATAGCCATAACCATTCATAGGTGTCAAGTCGTACACATTGAGATAAATTGGTGGATTTCCAAGACCATAGCCAGCTGACTTCGCATTTGGAAAAATGCAAAATGAGTTGTTGATTTGCCCCTCAAATGAAGGGGCACAATAGACTTCCATCATTTCTTCAATCCTAACTTCATGTTTCTTTAATGATGAAGCCAATAAGGGATCAAGACCTGGCAACAACTTGCAAGTATGGGTGACCGCATTAACTTACAAATACTCCTTGGTCAAGCAACTTGAATTTGAAGTAATGCTTGCAAATTGAAAAATCTCCAGGAGCTTTGCCCAACAAGGAGCATAGAGTTAGCAACGAACACCATTAAAGATAGAGTAAACCACCATGACAGAACATGAAAAAACCAATGTCGTAGAGTCTTCAAAGGCAATAAAGCATGTGGGTAAGGCACAGGTTTAGGTGTGTATGAAGAAACACTATCATCTTTGACAAAACCGATGATTGAACCTCCTGAAATCACTCTCCTTTAAGCCCAAAAAAATTTATTGATGAAAAAAAAAAAATCTCAACAATAACCCCAAGTTTGGGAAGTTGAGAGGCTCTCTCTCTCTCTCTCTACTGTTTTGATCTTCACTTATGTGTTAAGTTGCCACTCCATCACCTCTCCAACGATGTCTTTCAGTATGGCAAAGCCACCACCACCACTCAACATCTTGGGAAGCGCTTTCATCTGATTAGGAGCTAAAGACTTAGAAATTTCCAAAGCCAACACGCTCCGAGAGGGAGAGAGAAAATCCATGGGCTCATGAGGGGTCTTCGGCGGTGGAAAAAAAAAACAGTATTCGATATTCACTAGGTTACCTTCCTAGATGACCACACGAACCATCCTTGCAAGTGAACAAGAACCCAGTGTCTAAAACAAAGTTAGAATGGCTCCATACATCATAAATGTGCATAACTCTTCAACTTAATGTGCTTGGGTTACAAGCTGCTCACCATGTCATCGTGACCCAGCTGACCAGATATACCTTTTTCCCTTGTTACCACCTTTCCATATTGCACTAGTGATGCTGAAATGGCTTGCATTATCCTTCTATAACTACTGAATGGCTTCTTCTTCACCATGCCCATAACTGAATTCCAACAAATCTCACAAGGAACTCGCGAGGGAAAGATGTGGAGGCCTTGGTGTGTGGGCTACATGGTAATACAGGCATCCAAAAGTTTTTGTATGTGTGAAAAGTGGTATATATGGGGTTCTCTCAGGAACATCCCAACCAAGATGGCCAACCCAACTGGTCAAGACACTCACCCAAACACAACAAAGACCAAAACAGAGCATACATAAACAAACCAAAGACCATTAAACCTTGCACCATTTCATAGTTTTTCAATGAGCTTGTAAACTGATTGGGAGTGACCAAAATGAACTCTAAATATAAATAGAAAAAAAAAATAAATGGTTGCAGGCATTTTACAAATAAACCAAAACAGAGCAAAGAAATAGAGAATGATTTCAAATTCTAGAAAACTAAAAAAACCAAACAGAAAGTGTATCTAGATGATCTCACATATGTATGATTTCTAATGTCCACTCTTAATCATAGGAAACAAACCCAAACATCAGCAAGAAATAGAGCAAAATGGTGCAAAAATGGGATAACAAAGCATGTAGTAACTGCACCTAAATAACTCCAACTCAAATAAGGATTGTTTGGCTTCAAGCACTTGATTCCATAGGTTCTCCCAACTCAGCAAAAGCCTTCCCTTGCTTATTTGATCCTCCTCTCTCACCTTCTCCCAAAAATCTCCACTTGCTGAAAACCTTTCCCCCCTGTTTTTCTTCTCTTGAAAGCCTCTACCTGTTCCACTGCTCCTTGTTCAGAGATGTCTCTCTCCCAACCACCACCATGGCAAGGTGGTGATGTCTTTGCCACATGTCCCATGCATCCCCTTGTGGAAATCGTCCCCCATTCCTTTCCATAGAGATGCCCAGCTCTTTCAGGGTGGTAAGAAAATATCTCATGAAATGCTAACAATGAAAGCAATAATAAAAAAGAACAAATACCCCTTGGTCCGCAAGAGGGGTTTACAAATATGTCATTTTTCGGTAGAGTTCATGAGTATAAGGAATATGAACACTAGAGTGAAAAGAAAGTATGAATAGTGAGTGGAACAAAGTGAACTCTACCAAAGAAAAAGAAAGACCCTTAAAGGTACACAAGTAGAACACAAACTCATTCAAACCAACAAAGGAATAAAAGGGGCTCTAAAATCCTAAGAGAAATGTAGCTCTCAGGGTGTCTCTAAAGTTGCGTTATGGACCCAGACTTCCTCTAAGATGTCTCCAAAAGTGATTCGAAAATCGATGTCAAAGTTGAGTAGCAGTCGAACCACCTAGGAGCATAAGGACGAACATATATAGAAGGAAAACTACATGTGCACCATAGAGGACACAAGGTGCAAGGTATCTAACAATACAATCAAGACACATGCTATGAGCTCAAAGAGCTATATCACACATAATGAAGGAGGACAAATCTTGGAAAATCACGACTTTGAACGCTTGAAATGTGGCTTTGAATGCCAAGACTGAGACGAACGATTTTGAACAACTAAACTATGGCTCTAAGTGCCTGTGGAAAGAAAGGCTCTGAATGCCTATGAGAGGAATGGCTTAGAGTGCCTAATGAAAATGATGGCTCTGAACTCCTAATGTGAGAGTGATGGTGGCTCTGAAGGCCTAAACTAAGGAAGATGGCTTTGAACGCTTAAATTGAAGAAATGGCTCTAAACGCCTAAGCTGAGAAAGTGGCTTTGAACACTTAAGTTGGAGAAAGTGGCTCTGAATTCCTAAACTGATGAAATGGCTATGAACGCCTAAGCTGGGGAAGTGAACCTGAACATCTAAACTGAAAGAGGTGGCTCTGAACTCCTAAATTGAGCAAGGTGGCTCTGAACGTTTGAGCTCTTGAAATGACTCTCAACACCTAACTAAGAAAGTGGTGGCCTAGAATGCTCGTAGAGAGAACGACTCTGAAGGCCTATGGCTTTGAATGCCTATGAAATTGGTGAAGGTGACTCTGAACACCTGTGGGAGGAATGGATTTGAATGCCTATGAGAGAAATGGCTTTGAGCACCTAATGAAAATGATGGCTCTGAATGCCTAATATGAGAGTGATGGTGGCTCTGAACACTTAAACTAAGGAAGGTGACTCTGAACACTTAAACAGAAGAAATGGCTCTGAAAGCCTGAGCTGGAAAAGTGGCTCTGAACGCTTAACTAAGAAAGTGGCTCTGAACACCTAACTAAGAAAGAAGTGGCTTTGAATGCTTATCTGAAGAAGGAAAAACTGATCAAAATGGCTCTAAACACCTAAATTGATAAAGACGACTTTGAATGCCTAAACTGAGCAAGGGGGAATTGAGCGAAACAACTTTGAACACCTAAATTGATAAAGGTGACTCTGAACACCTAAGTTGGAGAAGTGGCTTTAAATGCCTAAGTTGAAAAAGTGGTGGCTCTGAACATCTATGGGGAGAATGGCTCTGAAGGCCTAAATTGAGGAAGGTGGCTCTGAACGCCTAAACTAAGCAAGGTGGATTTGAATGCCTAAACTAAAACAAATGGCTCTGAACACCTATATCGGAAGAAATGGCTTTGAACGCCTAATTGAGGAAGGGGACTCTGAACACCTAAACTAAGGAAGTGACTCTGAATGCCTAATACGAGGAAAGTAGCTCTAATCGCCTAAACTAAGCAAGGTGGATTTGAACGCCTAAACTAAGGAAGGTGGTTCTGAATGCCTAAAGTAAGCAAGGTGGCTCTGAATGCCTAAAATGAGCAAGACAACTTTGAACGCCTAAACTATGGAAAGTGGCTTTAAACGCCGAACTGAGGAAGATGGCTCTGAACGCCTAAATTGAGGAAGTGGCTTTGAATGCCTAATCAAGACGGTGACTCTGAATACCTAAGTTGGAGAAATGGTTATGAGCGCCTAAAGTGAAGAAGACGACTTTGAATTCCGAACTAAAAAAAATGACAACTCTAAATGCTAGGAATGTTGTTCTAAATGCCGAACTAAAGAAATATGGTGGCTTTGAATGCCAAGCTGACCAATGGCTTTGAATGCCAAACTGAAGATACAACTCTAAACACCAAACTGAAGATATGATGGCTCTGAATGCCACACTATGAATGACGACTCTGAACGCTAAATTGTGAAGAGATGGTGGCTTTAAAAGCCTAACTGAAATGTGGAGAAAGAGTGGTTCTGAACGCCAAACTATGAACAACGACTCTGAATGCCAAATTGTGAACAGCGGCTCTTAACGCCAAACTGATGAATGTGGCTCTAAATGCCTAAACTAAAGAACGAGAACAACGACTCTAAATGCCACAACTGTGAAAATATGGTGGCTCTGAACATCAAGCTGACCAATGGCTCTAAATGCCAAAATTAAAAAGAAATGGTGGCTTTGAACGCCTGAAATGTGGAAAGAAGTGGCTCTGAATGCCTAATATGAGGAAGTGGCTTTGAATGCCTAAACTATGTAAGGTGGCTCTGAACGCCTAGTTAAGGAAGTGGCTTTGAACGCCTAAGCTAAGAAAAGTGGCTCTAAATGCTTAACTGAGGATGGTGGCTCTGAATACCTAAGTTAAAAAAGTGGCTCTGAACACCTAAGTTGATGAAATGACTTTAAACACTTAAAACTGGAAGAAAAATGGCTTTAAACGCCTAAAATTGGAAGAAATGGCTTTAAATGCCTAAAACTAGAAAATATGGTGGCTCTGAATGCCAAACTAAAAAGAAATGGTGGCTCTAAATGCCTAATATAAGGAAGTGGCTTTGAACACCTAAATTAGGTAAGGTGGCTTTGAACACCAATGTGAGAAAGTGGTGGCTCTGAACGCCAAAGTTGAGAAAAGTGGCTTTAAACGCCTAATTGAGGATAGTGGCTTTGAACACCTAAGCTAAGAAAGTAGCTCTAAACGCCTAAGCTGATGAAATGACTCCAAATGCCTAAAAATAGAAGAGAAATGACTCTAAATACCTAAAATTGGAAGAGATGGCTCTGAACGCCTAAAATTGAAAGAGATGGCTTTGAACGCTTAAAACTGGAAGAGATGGCTCTAAATGCCTAAAATTGGAAAATATGGCTTTGAATGCCAAACTGAAAAGAAATGGTGGCTTTGAATGCCTGAAATGTTGAGAGAAAGTGGCTCTGAATGCCAAGTTGAGAAGGAATGATGAAGGAAAATATGCCCTAGTGTGGCGTGTCATCACAATTCTCGATCCACTAAAAGGGTCTAAAAAAGACTTCATGAGTCTTAAAAGATGCTCCGATGACAATTCAGAATGGTCAAATCAACTATAAAATAAAGTCTCACAACCCATTTGACTGAATCACAAGGCTTGACAAAGCGTCATGATAATCCAAATGCCTTTAACTCGAGTTACCCTGTTGGACTGGGGAAACTATCATCGCCTTAACATAACGATCTACTAAGGAGTCATAGGTACTGGAATGGTCAAAACTCAAAAGTCATGCTTCCTTGAAGGCTCATCTTGACAAAATCATCAAAACTACGACCAACAAAGAAGGTTATCAAAGCTAAGTGAGAAATCAATAATCTCGGCAGCAGAAAAAAGAGGACTATGCTCTAATATAGCAACTGATGCATCATGGCATGCAGGTAACCAAATGGCTTAAGACGAACACTTCTATTTCAAAAAGTTAAACCATCCACAACTTAGAAAGCATAGGTATACCGACCTGCCCTGGTGACTCGAGAATAACTCTATGAGGGTGTATAAGAGATCTGTTATGTAATCTACTGAAATGATGATATGGGAGTCTATGCACCTGAGATAACATCATCAAAGAATCATGACAATATAAAAAAATACGAGTTTGACTGAATGACTTAAGAAAGGCTTCACTAGAGAATCATGATAAAATAAAAGCATATTATCAGCTCGACATGTATCTCGTAAATAGGGATGATCGTGTAAATCAATGGAGATCTGCAAATCTCAACCAAGACGAAAATATGCCCCAATATGGAACTAGATGTGTGGTAGGTCGAAAAATCAAATGACATCAAATCATCCATCATCAAATGCGTAATCCTAGTCACCCATATCCACAGTTGAATTAGATCCAAACTCCAAAAGAGCATTTCTCAAAAGAAGAAGCATGATGACATCTAAATATCAAAAGTATGAGCCTGACTGAATGGCCAAAGAGATACTTCACTGGGGGATCATGATAAGATAACAATAGACCATCAACTCAACATGCATCTCGTAAGTGATGAGGATCATGTGACTCCATGAAGATATATAAATCTCAATTGAAAGGGAAATATGCCCTAGTATAATATTAAATATACTATAGATCATAAAAATCAAATAACATCAAATCATCCATCATCAAATGTGTAATCCTAGTCATTTATATCCACAGCTGAATCAAATCTAAACATCAAAGAGGCGTTTCCCATAAGAAAAGACATGATGACATCTAAATATCAACTAAATCTCAAACACTTGTCAAAGTAGGGGTTGTTGAATATGACATTTGATCCCATGAACTTAGGGTGGTCTTAAGACACGGGACGTAACGTAGGCTAGGGTAATAAGGTAATAGAAACGAAGGGAAACTAGGCCCAAATACTCGATGATCAAAACCCATGCCCTCATGTATGAAATGCAACATGTATAGAAAAGCTTAGTGCCCAATATGAATATAATATCAATAGGAGACAAATGAAACAGATTGAAGTGATAATGAAATATGTAAAAATGATGTAAAAATAGTAGCAAACTTGGAATAAGTCACTGTAAGACAAGGATAAGAGGGTGAAGTGAAGGGAATGAATCAAAAGCAATAGCGAGGATGATGGCGAAACAATGAACATATAAGGAGGAATGATGATCAACTCAAATCAAACATGGAGTGAAGTCACATCAACAATGAATGTAATGATGGAAAAGACAATGACTCAGAGTCTCTAGGAAAAGGTCACTCATCTCACTCTCTAACAAAAGATGTGACGAGTGAATAAAAGAAAAAAGGATCTTGGAAAGCTCACATACGAACTCTCACCAACAAACATACTCGATAAAGTGACCCTCGAATATCAATATACATGCTCAATGATGGAGAATACCATGCACATACACACATGTGTTTTTTTTTTTTATTCATTCATTTTTTTACATATATACAAATGCACATACCTTGAACATAAACAAATGAACACCAAAGGGACAAGGTCAATAATGGATGGATGTGCTCTCAGGCATCAAAGTACCATAAACTCTCTCCAATGATATGACCTTCTCAAGCTAAGGGTCTTCAGATCAATATCCATGGTATAAATAATGGAAATGATGTGACCGTCCTCCATGTAATGAACTGAGGAGGATCACCACTCAGGATGGGGAAAAGATCAAGCAAAACAAGTAGTAAATGAGACAAAAATGAAAATAAAAAATGAATAACACAACCAATGAGATATGATGGAATGCAATAGTGTGATGGTAAGAAAAATAATGAGAGAAAGATGTGCTCATAGGCCCAAGGCTCATGAAACTTCTAGATGAAACATGCATACACTAAAGGGCCCTTATCCCAGTGTAAAAGTGTAAGCAAGGCAATAAGAAAGAAAGACTCTGATGCACATGTGAGGCTCAATGGGTTAGCAACGGTTTGTATGTCAAAATGGAATAACAAGGTTGTAGACTCTCCATTTTGTCCTTCTAGCACATGTCTTATTATGTGTTCGTTTGGTACCTTACAACAATTCCCTAGTGGCCCATTATTACTCATGTTGCTTATCTTTTATGAGCCACCTTGGAGACTTTGATTAAGAGATTTATCTAACCCCATTGTGACCCTTGGCAGCCCTAATCTAGACTTAGGCACTATCTTAAACATCCTAGGCACCTTCTAGCCTACACACACTCACCTTAGGTCACTTAGGCATATTACACTTCACCTAGATTCACCTAGGCACATTACACTTCACCATGATACCTTTTTTATTACCTTAGGCACTTTTTAGATCACCCTAGGTTACTTATGCACTTGTCAGGCTCACCTAGGTTCATCTTAGCCCTTTTAGGTTCACCTTGGCCCACTTAGTTCAATTAGGACCACTCAGATTCACATGGCCCTGTTTAGGTTCACTTAGGCCCATCGAGGGTCACCTAGCCCACTTAGGTTCATCTTGACCCACTTAGATTCACCTAGGCTCATTTAGGCCCATTTTGATCCACTTAGGTTCGCTAGGTCCACAAAGGCATCTTGGCCCACCTATGTCACTTTTTTGGTAATTCCTACATGACTTACATAATTTGCATGATTTGCATTTTTAACACTTGCATGTACTTGATTTCTTATTTATTTATTTATTTTATTTACTTATTTATTTGTTACCATTTGATTAGTTATTTGTTTTTATTTATTTATTTTATAGAATATTGCATGAGATTGATGTGATTAATTGCGTAAATTGATGTCTTAATTTTTTTGTGTACCTATGATAGACATAATTTTTTAATTGCATAATTTTAATTAGTTTTAATTTTTGAATTTCCTGACCTTTACTAATTTTAATTCTTATTTTATTTTTGAGATGAGATGGGAATGCACACACGGGAGAAGATCCTTGATGTACACGGCTACATATATGTGGGGATATTCTATGCAACAAAGAAAAAGAGAAGGTTGCAGCGGCACCACGGGGAAAGGGGGATAGAGTCCATACACACTACTAGGAAGGTTAGTGATTACTACTCAAAACATGCTATTTTGTAGCTTGTAATTAGCTCTTTTAAACACCCTTGAGTAGTAATTATTACCTTTTAACTCAATTGGCATGTTAGGGACCCTTGCAATCATTTCTAATCAAATTGTGTTAAGTTTTGGTGTTTTTGATAGCTTTTAGCTACACCAAAGCAATCCAAGAATGAGGGAGAGCTGTATATAGTTCATGGCAAAGCTTTTGGAAGCTCAAATTCATGAAGAACCAAGCTTTGGAGCTCCATAGCCCTTTGCCAAAGTCGTTCAAAGTATGCAAGGAAAGAACAACGGAGAGAGGAAAAACAGAGTGAAGAAAATAGAGGATAGTAGCTGCAGTCTTCCTTCGAACTTTTGGAGCACTTTCCGAAGTCCATTTTCTCCATGCTATATACCATTTCAAAGCTCAGGAAGTCAAGAATCCAACACTTCAAACTGTGTACGATTTGGAGCTGAAATGAGGAAGATATGACCTTCAGAAGACAACTGCATCAAGCTAAGAGACAATTTCGCACCTTGCGAAATTGGAACTTCAACATGCGAAATTTAAAGTGGATGGCAGCTGTGCAGTCGCGGTGAAGCCCAACATGCGAAAGTGATTTTGAAACTTGCGAACTTGGATCTCAACGTGCGAAAGTGGATTCTAAGTTGCGAAATCAACTTGCGAAATTTTCGCAAGTCACCATGCAACGTGCGAAACTGGGATATTTGTGCACCAACTCTTTTTCTTCTGATATTTTGTGTCTAAATCTCCATTTTCTCCTTGTATTCAGCCACTCATGTAATTCCTTAGCTAGGAAGTATTCAAGGAAGGGTAAATTACTTTCCTATATAAACTCTCTTGTAAACACTTAAAAAACTCTCTCTAGGGAGCTTGTTCCAGGAGACCAACTTTTGTATAGTTTTGGAAGGAGAAATACAGAGCTCTCTTTGCTTTCCTTTTCTCTCTTCTATTTTCTTTTTCTTGGAAGCCAAACAACCTCTGAGGATGTTTTCCCAGAGGATGAGAGGCTAAACCTTTGGTTTCTTAGAGTGAAGGAAGCTAGGTGAAAAGTCCAGATGCAAAAGTGGAAAACTCTCGTGCATTAAATACAGGTAGTTGGAGTTCATAAATGGCTTTTAAATCTAAAGTTTTGCTTTAAATCCCTTAGAATCACTTTGAATGGCCAATACATGATAAACTTTTAGGTCTCTGTGGATACTTATTACTAGATCCACATAAGACCATTAGTTATCATGTACGAGCCATTGGAAAGTGGCTCAAGGTGAGGACCCATAGTGTCTAAAGCCATTAATGGAACTTGACTACCATTTCTATTGACTTTTTATGGATTAAATCTTCATTGTTAAACCTATACCGGTTCGGGAAACAACCATCCTTTATGTTGTTGTCCCCAATACAAGGAGAAAAATCCGGAATTTCCCACTTTGCATTTTGAACTTGATCCTAGCAACCTTTAGCTCCGGGAGACTTTCTTTCTTCCATTTTTACCTATTTCTATGTTAGTTTAGTTCCAAACACCACTTTCAAAACAAATTTTATTTTCTTTTAAACTTTAAGTTTTTGACAAAGGAAATCATCAGACTCAATTTCTAATCTTGAGTCTATCACTGGTAGAGTGAAAACCCATCCCAGAGTTCGACCCTAGAGCTGCTATACTATAGTAGCTTTGCTATGCCAATATAAGGTCATAGGATTTATAAATATTTTTGATTAAAATACCCAACTGGGCACGAATCAGTTAGGAAAGAGAAGACTGCAAAAAAGGAAGAATTTTTTTAGAGAAGGAGAACCAATCACACTTGAAGCCGAGCAATACTTCTCAAAAGTAGGTTCTTCCAGGTACGGTCACATGAAATTCTCATCTTCTCATTTTATATGATTCTACATTGTTTTTCTACAAATCCCCGTGTTATCTTGTTGATTGGTGTGGACGAAAAGGGCCTGTAGACCCCCATTTTGGGAGTCATTCTTGCAGCTGATGCTTGACAAGTGTCACCATCTTGCATGGCCACGTGTCACTCCCGGATTAGTCAATATGGGATCAAAATAGTGTTTTTGATGGCCAACCAGAGGTCGACACGTGTCCAAAGAATCTGCAAAAAGCTGCAGACGGTTAGAGGAGCGGGGTGGCCAGCTGCTTGGTCTCTTTCCTGGCCGTTTGAGATATTGGAAAAGGAGGGTATCTGCAGAGGAGGAGGTGTTTTTTCAGAGGCTGGCTTTTGGGCGAAGAGGGAGGCGACTAGAGAGAGGTCTGGAGGACTGTTTGAGGGGGAAAGCTTCTTGAGAGGAAGCAGCAGAGCTGGGATTTTGAGGAGATGAGCTAAAAAGAAAAACAAAGCAGGTTTTCTGGGGAAGGAGGGGGGGGGGGGGGGGGGGGGGGGGGGGGGGGGGGGGGGGGAGAGCATTGTTTAGGTAGCTAGAGGAGCTTTAGTTGGATCGACATTGGAGGAGGAGCTTTTTCTGGCGAAGCTACTAGTTACAGGAGAGGAGAAACTCAGCAGTCTCTTTGCTCATTTCAGCTGGAGGGGGAGTCTTTCAGGTGCGTTTTCTAGACCATATACTTGTTGCAGTAGATTTCCTTGATGTTGTTGTGACTGTGTTATGAATAATATGTGCCTTGTTCTTCATATGAGATTTATTTAAGAGTGATCCGATTCCTTTTTATCTCTCCATTGGGTGCTTTGAGTCATATCTTTGGGTCCTATTTCCACTGATTTTCCCACCTATACATGAGCCTATTGACTCCAATATGAAAGGGAGCTCAGGTCGGTGTTTTCTTTGGTTCAGTTGATACTCTGTTTTTGTTCTTGTTCCCTTGTTGTTCATACTCTGTTCTCGATGGCCATTCATGCCCTCCAAGGAGAAGAGTTTTTTGGCCAGCATTGCTTTGATTTCTGTATGGGCACAGTTTCTGAGTTTGGGTAGCAGTTGTTTCGTTTGTTCGTGAGATTGCTGGGTCATTTTGCTCAAAAAGATGGGTGACGGCCATAGCAAGGCATTAATGTTATCTCTCAGCTATTGATGATTCTGGATACATATTCGAGTCTCAACAAGGGCAAGGTTGTCGCCCACCCATCAGATATGAGATACTGTTGCTTAGAGAATAGAGGTTTGGATGTTCAGTTGATAGTGTTAACAGAGAAGAAAAGGCCTCATTTGAACACCGTGTCATCCCCCATGGCCTAAAACTCCAGTGTTTCCCCCAGTCATCGAAGCGTTGATGCAACTTACCTCCAGTGTCAGAGTCAAAAGCTTGTTCAGCAGTTAGAGGTGCAGAAGCATGAGTTGCATGATCTTGAAGACAGAATCAAAGAATTAAAAGACAGGCCAACTTCATATGATGACATGTTGATTACCATGAACCGACTCTGGAGTCAGTTGGTTGATGATTTAATCTTACTTGGAGTACAAGCGGGGAAGGTCAAAATGCTATGCAAACCTCGGGCCATGCAGACCATTCTTGGGGTCTGATTCCATCATGTCCTGCTGAGGAGATATTTCTCTGTAGGCTGCTATAAACAGATTCTTTTGAAAGCAATGGGAACGATGAAATTGTTAAATATGTTGAAGAAGCCTTTGCTTTGCGACATTCTTCTACTCTGGAGTTGATGAAACCTCTGGAAGATACCATCGATGCTCAGAGGGTCAAAACAGAAAGCATAGCACAGGCTTTGCAGGGAAAGCTGCATCACCAATAAGTGGCATCCCCTTCATGGCCCAGGACCACCAGCTCCAAATGCGTCTGTGCATGCATTCTCTTGATGTCTTTGGTAATCAACTTGGCTGATTAGGTGCTTTTGTCATTTGCTTTTGCTAGTGCTGCTCGGTGATCATTGTATTCTTCCTGGATGCTTCAGTTGCTTCCTCATTTTTGTTAGGAAGTTTGTTAATTGAGAGAACCCTTAAAGAGTTTGACATGTTAAACAGAAGAGTGAATCAACTGGATGAAAGTGGTTTGAGTGCAGAACCTTTGTGTAGCAGCTCACTTCCGAGGGATTGTTGTCATTTTTGTTGTCTTTCCTATCTCCTTCACATACCTTGGAGACGTCCGATCTGAATCGAAATCTTTCAAGCAGCGTCAGGAGGAACATAATGAAAATGTCAAAAAAAAAAGTCATAAAATGTCTCAAAGAGAGGAACCCATCAAGGGATGGCCTTGTCTGCACAGCCCGGAAACCCTGGATTGCAGTTGGAATGAGAAATGTTGACTATAAGCAGGCTCGGCATTTTGAAGTTTATCTTTCAACTTTCAGAAATATCCTGGGCATTGACAAAGAGAGGATGATTGCCAGATGTGAACCCCTAGTCAGCATGGGGCAGATTAGCAGAGTTAGTGCCCCAATGAATCTTACCTTTGTTGTGGTTGCTGAGCATGAAGATCTTATTGGTGGCCTCATCAATGGTTATGGAATTGAAGGAAGCTCTCACATTTATGGCTTATTCTCTAACACTGATGTGGCTTATGAAATCATTTTGGCTGATGGACAGCTAGTTAGAGCTACCAAAGACAATGAGTACGCTGATCTTTTCTATGCTATTCCATGGTCTCAGGGAATACTGGGGCTTCTTGTTGCCGCTGAGATCAAGCCTATACCCATTAAGGAATACATGAAGTTGACTTACAAACCAGTAATGGGAAATCCGAAAGGCCTTGCACAGGTTTATTTGGATTCTTTTGCTCCCAGAGACGGAGATCAGGATAATCCTGAGAAGGTTTCAGACTTTGTAGGAACCATGATTTACAATCCTATTGAAGCTGTGTGTATGGCGGGGACTCTCATATGCTGAAGCAACATGGGAGAAAGATGTAGATATTGCATTTGCTCAAGATGCTATTGATGAGTACAAGGCTCGTGAAGCTGCAGCTGCTATCCAAGGGAAAATGGTGGACATACAGCGTAAGGTGAATAGAGCAAGTCCAAAGAAGCTTGATGAGGAGCCTGGTTGGTTAAAGGGAGGACAACTTCGTGATTGCAGTCATTGAAGTTGACAGTGAACACCCATTACCCATTCCATTAGCTCCATGCACATACCCATAATCTTGCACATATCCTATCCTCATGCACATACCCATCTCATCCCACCTAGGTCAACCTATCCTTTACACTCCCTGTACCTACCATATACATACATCTCCACCTCATCTATTCAAACCTCTCTCTAATCATACACTATACCCGCTCTCTTGGCCACCTTTCTCCTTCCCCATCTGCATGTCTATATTTCACACCCGTTTGCTTTATCCTCCCATCACCACATCTCTTATACCCACCACTTGTATGCTTCCACATTCCATTTCATCCATACCCATTCACCTGTAAATCCCATGCCGTAATAGCCATTTCTCTCTCCTTTATTATCCTTCAATACCCACTGATTTGATCCACGTACCACTCCATGGCTGTATCCCTATAACACCACCTTTTCATCGATTTCAAAGAGCAAACTCTCATATCTGATGAGTGTTCAGAAGCTCGTCTTCAACGTCTCCATTGAAGGAAACAGAGATCGTCTCATCACAGTTGCTAAGTTTGGAGAGACCCAGTTGCAGAGTCTATATTCTCTTTACATCGAGGTTTCCATCAAAGCAGACGCGCTCTTCTCAAGAGATTCCTTGAATGGGATACGATCAGTGGTGATGAGAAGAACGTGTTACAGATACAGGGGAAACCATCCAAATGAAAGACGGCCGCCTTGCCAAAACCGGTGGAATGTGCCAAAATTAGTGATCGTGTTGAATCTGTTGAGATTGGCAAGAACAGTATGTGTAAAGGCATTGGAGTATGCGGTTGATGAGTGTCCTGCGCCAAAAGTTTTGAGAGGATCTTGGCAGAGAGAAGAAGCTCCTGAAACTCATAGAGATGCGTCAAGGTTCAGTTTTTGTTCTCAGTATCTCTGCTGGGGAAAGTTAGGCCATCATGCAAGGTTCGCTGAGGTGTCGAAATGATTTAGTGGGCCGAACCTCCATTTTCTATGAAGCCAGACGCACTGGGCAGCAAGCCAAATGAATATTCGGACTATTCTCATTGATTTGGGCCTGGAACCATAGGCAAAGTCAAGTGTTAAGTCCGGGCCATCAGCAACCTAGATGTAAAACAAAATCGTGAAGTTTGCAAGGCCACAATCCCTCATTCCCAAGCTTGATTCAACAGCAAAGGCTATGACAGCAACAATAGATGTTGTAATCCATGCCTCAGCAGATGCAGCAAGCCCACTTGCAGCATCAACAGTAGCAGCAGCTGCACTTGAGACACCATATGTAACAACAGGGCATGCAACCAATATCTGCCATGAAGCGTCCCTATGATAGTGGTGTATGTGCTCGTCGGCTAATGCAATACCTATATCACCAGCGGCAACTTGAGCTAGTGGATGACTCCATAATTGGATTACAGCCGCTTGATCATAGGAATATCATTGATATGGGACCTGCTAAAGTGGAAACTTCTGCAAGTGAACTATCAAATTCAAAATCAATTGACTTCTCGCGTTTAACATTGTTGAGAATAACCGGTCCCACTTACTTGTTCATGCAAATCTTGCTATCAGTTTAGTTGGAGGCATTGTTAAGCAAGCTGTAGAGAAGATTCTTATTTCAGCTTCTGACCAGTCAAAAATCGCACAGTGGTAATTGCTATATCTTTCAGAATTCGTATCCTGGAGAAGACAAATGTGCAGCAAAGGGCTATGTCCGACCCTAAGATTGAAGCCATTTGGAATTCAGTGTTGGTGGAGGTCCATGGAGATGAAAAGGGAAGACTTTTGAAAGGTCTAAAAGTTAAGAATCATCCTAATGAGGCGTATTTATACCGGTATTCTCAGATCCGAAATGGAAGCTGCCTTTGGGACAAGAAGACTCGCTACTGAAGTCAAATTCAATGATGATGAATCGAAGTCCGGAATATGGTTTCTGTCAGCGTCTTCTTAACAGCAAGGAATGATGAGCCTTTGCATGGCAAAATGCATTTTTATTGTGGCACATGGCAGGCTATGAAGATCCAGATTTGAACCACCTATGACTGAGCACGCCAATGCTACAGCGGCCACAAATAACCGCTTTACTATACAATCTCCCAAAGCTTTTAGCAGGAGAAACCATGTAAATCCCGGGGTAGTCCATCAAGGATCAAGGAGATGTCATCATTGGTTTCATTGATATGGGTGTGCGGCTTAAATCCCCAAGCTACAACTGATGAGACTGCCTTCAAGATACCAGAATGTTCATATTGATAAGCTGTCTGAAATTGAAACAATGCTCATCACCTAAGCTCGCTCAGAACGGAGAATTATACTGGTAGCAAATTTTCTGATTTCTCATAACGTGGGTGGATTAGATTATCCACATCAGGGAACCCCGCCCCCATACTACAGTCCCGTCTATGGAGTGCCGTCAATGGAGACCCACACCATGCTTGCGTGCTGTTGCTATCTTCCCCAGTTGGAATCCATATGGTGGCACGTTCGAGACTTCAAATATCGACATCCCACTTGGAGTGTTGCTTCGTGGCAGAGAATGTTTTTTGCATGGAAAAGCATCATCAGCGTCTGGCTTTCTTCTACCTCAATGAGTCACAGCCCGGGTATTAAATACTTCTAGTGATATGCAACGGGGATCAAATGATAGCATAGTGAGTATGCTAGGCATTGGGAACATTTCGAGGGAGACATCATCTTCCCAAGGACACGCAGAATATGATCCAGTTTTGGTAAACGTGTCAATTGGTCCAGCTGCTGCCAGGATCATCAGCATGAATCAGACAGAGATTGTTTGTGGTAGATTTGAGCAACTTGATGTGTCCACCAAGTTTAAACATAGGAACATCCACTGTGATGTGTCATTGAAGTTCCATGGCATAAATGCTCCTGAAGGTTAATTTGCAGAGAGTATGAGTAGCACTCAGAAGGAGAATGCATTAGTTGCTGGTTTGGTACACTCACCTGTTGGAGATAATGTGGCCTGGAGGCTTTCAGCTACTTTTCCTCCCTGCCATGCTACGGTTTTGTTGGAAAGTTATGATCGCTTTCTTGAGTTTGTGCATAGGAGTAAGGTGGTGGCCCCCTCTGCTAGAAAATGCAGTGACTGGTTCGAAGGGTCAAATATTGGCTTCTCTCAGTACAATCCAGCAGAAGTGTTCCTCTAGGATGGGTCCAGATGGGAATTCTCTATGCATGGCCACTTTAGCATGGCCATCCTCATGGCCACGTGTCATCTCCTTTTATTCCTCTCATTTCACCATCCTTAGTTTTTGAAAATAATCTTCCTAAACTCCAGTTTGCGAATAATTTTTCGAATTCCCTTTTTTTAAAATAATTTCATCCCTTTAATTTTTCATCCTTAGTTTTTTTCGTTTAGGTTCCAAAAATCCGTTTTTCAATAAAATTTGGCCGCCATTTTCTTTTCGGCGAGCCACTTTCGAATTTTTCATGATTTTTAAAATGTTTTAAAATAAGTGTGAATTTATTTTTGTAATTCTTAATTATAGAATTTACGAAATTAATTCACTCAAAAATAAAACGGGCTTTGGTGGGGGCCCAACATCAAATGAATTTTCTTTAAAATAAAAGTGAATTTTGAGTGAAGTGTCATGCGTGCCTTTGATGATTTTGCACTCAATTTAGTGACATGTGAGCTATGTTTATGCTATTTATTATGCACTAACCCTCTCTCTTGATAGCGCATAGTGGTTCGCTGCTCAGGTACACACTCATTTTTACTCTGTTTAGTCTATGTGCATTTTTTGACTCCCTTATGTGCATGTTTCACTCTGAGTATTCATTGATTTATTCATCCATTGCCATGTCAGCTTCATCTCATTAGTAGAGACCCGACTTTAGGGACTTAGAGGGGTGCTACGGTCTTTACCGTACCTTCCCGATAAGTAACCTGACCCCCGAACCCGATCCTGTTTTTCACAAACCGCCTTTTCCAAAATAAGGAGTCACACTTAGGGTTTTTCTTTCTTATTTTGTTTACCCTTTAAAAAATAAAACAAAAATAAGTGGCGACTCCAAGTCATTTTCAAATAATCAATAAAAATCAATTTTTTCAAATAAAAATCGAGCTCGCCATTGAGTGGGAAACGCATGAGCTCGGAAATGCGGGGTCCATAGGCCACAAATTGTTTTGTTAAGATTGGTTGCTTATTTGTTTGCCCAAAACCTATTTGTGATCTTTCCTACTAGCCTGAGCCCATTGAGAGATCATGAGACGTGGCTTTATTTGATTTCTATTCTCCCTGTTTGTTCTCTTCTTGTTTTCTCTGTTCTCCACTATACTTGTTTTTGCTCCTTCCTCCTAGTTTTCTGGTGACTGTTTTACAAACGTTTCATATGAGTTGAAATTTTGGGAGGATAAATATGGAGAGGCTCTATGTCAGAAGAAGTTCAAAGGAAATATCAATGAGAAGGAAGTTGATGCCCATCCAGTCATAGCATGAAGCTCTCTGTCTCTCCCATTGGTCATGCTGCAATGGCAGGGTTGCATTTGACCTTCCTGAACTTATTGAAGGGTTGAAGCATTCATCTAAGTCAGATTATGTGGTAGTTTATATTATTGAGGAATCTGGGGAGAACATCACTGCCAAGCGGTCTAGGAAATGAATGCCACAAAGAGAATATTGATACAAAATTGTTAATTGTTGGGAGCACTATGCCCTGCTTATCGAAATCCAAGAGAGTCATTCAGATTCTGCAATTACTCTACTGCCATGTGTTTGAATTTGGTGATGACATTTGCTGTTTTTTTTTTTTGGTTGAGTTGTTGGGACAATTATTCCTGGAATAAGATGGTTCTCTCAGGCCATCCATTTGATCCAACGTTATGGTCATTCAGTCATTCTGTCCTTTAAAGCTTCTGATGTCAAATTCCTGACATTACTTTCTGGACTGAGAAATGATGTTGTGGAATATCTACTTTCAACTCATACATGCACCCTACAAGGCGATTATTTCAGTCTCGGATTCAAGAGTAAACGGATGCAGTAATTCCAGTACCTCCAATGGTGATTCGGGCTCTCCATCAAGTGATTCAGACTCGAACACTTCTTCAGATGGTGAATCAGAAGGTGTTTCCTCAATTTTGGCAATGGCCCTGTTGAAGATAGTTACTGTGGTCTTATAATGACAACTCCCTGCTTCGTATGAGAGGAAGGTCTTGATTTGAGGTAGAATGAAGCATGGTTTAATTAGTGACCAAGAGATATCTGGTTTTCGAAATGGCTTGGTCCATACTCTGCAGCTGTCAATAGAGATGTTCTAGCTAGATTTGCAAATTTTAAATTATTTGATTGGATTGTGGACAAGAGAATTTGTCCCTCTTATGACAGATAAATTTTATGAATTCTGCCATTGATCTCCACAAGAAGATGATTGAAATGTGTTCCTGATGTTAAAACATAAGGGATATCAGGACTGTCATTGAGACATTTTGCTTTGTCACTTGTTAGTGAACCTATCATGTATCTAGAAAAAAACTTACTAATAGATGAACTATGTCGAAGGCAGATTCCTACCCTTTTTCTGGCAAGTGCACAGTTTTTTGAAAAGATTAGAAAACTACAATCTATTACTCATTTTTATGTTAGTTTAGATGTTACAACCTAGGACAACTAGAAGACATCTCCTAAGACTTGATGCCTCATTTGTGAAACCTGCAAGCGAGGATGGGTTAGTATCCAAAGAACCTAAATATATTGATGTAGAGCTTCCTTAATCTGTCAAGAGAATTCAAACAGATTGATATAGAACCATCTCCAAAGTCATCCGTGGAATCCAAAAAGATTGAGCCTAATTCAAGTTTTCTACTGATAGGACTTTCTGCCACCTTTCCCATTTTCATTTTGGCATGGCATTCATGGTTACCAATAGTTCCATGTACTCAGATTCTGGAATAAGATAGACCAACAAATTGTGGAAAGACAAAGAACACTTCAACTGATATTAATCGTATCTACTGTTAATGATCGTGGTGTTCGAATGATGGAAATGATGGAATTCGTAGGGTTACAGTCTCCTAGCTAACTATGGAAAATTAACTGGTCATCTGGATTATGTATAATATGTTAAGCAGAATGCTGGAACTGAGGTTGCATTAGCAAAAAGAGAGTCCAAAATTATTTAAATCAGAGTTTAAGTGGATTGAATTGATGTTTGGCTCGAGCATTGAAAAAGGAGATCAGTTGTAAAGTGCTGTTATTGAATTGAAGAAATAGGAGATTGGTGAGGTCTGATGAAATAGAAAATGACACTCTTTTCCAAGAGTTCAAATTACCTTTTGCCAAGAGAGGTTCTAAAACTGTTGAGGTGGCCCTCTAAATTTGATTGAATGCGAGATTCATAAGAATGTTATAAGAGCAACCAGAAAGGAGACAAAAAAACCACATATATGCAGCTTTAAATCAAGTTGTTGCATTTGTGATTAAAGAAAGTTACAAGCACCAGGTCAGGGAATGGACGAGTATTTATGGGTTTGGAGAATATTGACCTCAGAATGTACATGTACTCGAGTTCCCTAGCTACTTCAAATTAATTCTAGGTTGCACATTTGCTTTCTCTTTTTCCTCACGTTGGAAATTCAACATTTTCCACTATGAAGCCTAGTCGCCCAATTTCAGGTTTTCCTTCAGCCGTATCGAATTTGTAGAAATGATAGTACACTCCAACTGGAAAATTGCACCAGGTTTTGGTTCTACTTATGCAAACATTTTAATGAAGCAAGACAACTAACAACCACTGGTAGTAAGATCCCCGAATATAGGTCTCTTGGGCTACGATTTGAGACATCTCGCAGAGCTAGTGGTGTCAAGAAAGTTATCTTTAGTAAAGCCTTGCTACCATCAAGTCAGTTTGAATAGGGACACCAACAACAATAGGCAGAGTTGAGAGCCCTCTTTAAGCACAACAGTATCCTAGATTAGAACTGATGCTATTGCCACAACTGTATCTTCAAATAATGAGAGTGAGCCATATGATCAGTCAGTAAGTTCCCTCACGCAAGCTACAAATGACTCATTAAGATAGCTAAAAGGGTAAGAGATGAAGTTCAAGATGAATAAAAAGACACAAAATCTAAGCTACAGAAGAATCCAGAAGTGAACTGTGAGAAAATAGATAAATCGGATGAACTGCTGAGCAAAGACTTGAAACTTTAGAATGAGTGGCAGTAACGAAATCAGATCTGGAACTGGGCTTTAATTGCTTCACTACAATTTCCTACTAACAATGCAAGTTGTGATTCTGGGAAGCCAGAGTTGGGTTGGAATGCCTTTGCTGATCAAAATTATACACTCAAACCCAGTGAACATGGACTCTGAAATGAATATGGTCATTCTTTTTCAGTCATACCTGCAATACACAGAGGTCTCTTTACACAACCACCAGCAATGTAAGTCTTCTTCACATCCCCAGGTTGCATTCCAAAACAGCAATCCTGGTGCACATTTTCCTCTTCCTCCTGCACCCATCTTGTCTTCCTCGTGATTTTAAATATTTTAAATTGTGTTTTTCAAAATTGTTTTCATCCAAATAACCCTGACTTTAAAGAATCATCCTTAAACCTTCCCTAGGTAATAAAATTCAGTTTTTTTTTTTTTTTAATAATATTTGCTGCCATTTTACTTTTGGTATGCATTTTCACCTTTTTTTTTTCTTAATTTTAAATCATCTTCTTGATTTTCTTGATTTCACATAAGCATGGACAAACTTCATGATTCCAAACAATGAAATTCATAGAATCAACTCATGCAAAATTAATTAGGGCTTTGGTGGGGACCCGACATCCACGATATTCTCTTCAATGTTGTTTGCTTGATATTTGATTGATTGTGCTTCCTCTTTATGGTACATGAGATTATTTTACACCTGTTATTAAGCAACCTTGTTTCCCATAGAGGCGTTTTAGCTTGCTATCCAGGTACGCTCCTTCTCACCTATTTTCGAGAATTCTATGGACATGTATGCTATTGACGACTAAATCCATACTTGATGTGATTCTTGGATTCTTGGATGTATGTTTGATTTGCTCTGATTAAATACATGTCGTGTGCTATATTTGTGTGCTAACTTTGATGTTTTATGATAGCGCTTGAGAGGCAGTCCAGGTAACATCCTAACCCTCCTTTGTGATTGTGATTTGATTTTTTTTTTTTTTTTGGCATGCTAGTTTTGAAATCACCTTAGCCTACCTAGGTATCTTCAATCAATTGATTAATTGCCACTTTTCCCTCGACTTAGTCATTAGAGACCTCTTTAGGGCTTAGAGGGGTGCTACCTCTTAGAGGTATCTTCTTAATAGGTAACCTGATCCTCAGACCAAGACTCAAGTTTTTCAAGACTTGTTTTTCCAAAACTAAGGAGTCACTTCTTTAGGGTTTTCTTTCTTGTTTTATTTTCCCTTTTAAAATAAAATAAAATAAGTGGCAACTTCAACTTTTCCAAAACTAAATTTTTCACCAATAAAAATGAGTCTTGCCATTTGAGTAAGGACGCATGTGAAAAATGCGGGTCCACAAGTATGGCTAACCGAAATAATGGCCACCCATTCTACAACCACAGTCTCAAACATAATACTTTTTCAACTGATCTACATTGGTTGGCTCCGAGAATCGGTTTCCATCTAGATCCATAAACCATGAAGCGCCCTCTAGGGTCAACTCCCTAATGAAATAAGGTCTGATCCAATTAAGTTTGAACTTCCATCTGGGATCTTTGATCAATCCTCTGATGACCTTCAAAACGGTCTAGGCTTGACCCATTTTTTGAATGCATGGGCCATCTTCCTCTGATTGGCATGAACATGGTCTGTTGCCCTCAATCTCTTCTCATATAGGAAATTGAGTTGGTCTAATCGAGCTCGAGCCTAATCTACCTCTGAAATCTGGTGCTCTAATGCTACCCTCAATGAACCCATCTCTATCTCAACTGGTAACACTGCCTCCATACCATACACCAAGGAGTAGGGTACTGTGGCTCTTGTAGAGGTGCGAAAAGAAGTTCGATAAGTCCAAAATGCAAAATGGAGCTTCTCTGACCAATCCCGAGAAGTCTCAACCATATTCCGTAAGATCCTCTTAATATTCTTATTCACAGCCTTTACCACCTCATTAGTCTGCGGCTTGTATGCAAACGATTTATGATGCTAGATACCGTATCTCTGTAATAAAGTGTCAACATCTGCTCTGAAATGTACTCCCCTATCTGAAATCAACTCATAAGGGACTCCATAACGATAGATAATGTGTGATATGATGAAACCAGCGACCTCAAATGATGTCAATCTCACATACGAGGCAGCCTCCACCCACTTGGTGAAGTAATCAATGACAACTAAGATGAACTCATGACCACTGGAAGACTTCGGCGAAATCTTCCCAATAATGTCTATACCCCATACTGAAAATGGCCATGGCGAAGTCAGTGCTTGTAACTCTAAAGGTGGCACATGAATGAGGTCCCCATGTATCTGACACTCTTGACATCATTGAATAAACTAGCAACAGTCTATCTCCATGGTCAACCCAAAATAGCTAATCCTCATGATCTTATGGGCTAACATATGCCCTCCCATATGTGGTCCACAAACTCTTGCATGAACCTCTCTCATCACTTGATCAACAAAGGCATGGTCTAAGCACAATAGTAACATCCCATCAACTAATCATTTGTATAGTGTCTCCCCACATATCACAAACCGGGTGGTTAATTGTCTCATTGCTCTCTTATCCTTGGTCATGGCGACCTCAAGATATGTGCCAAGCCTCAAAAACTGGTATATGTCATGGTACCAAAGCAAGCCATTATCCAACTCTGTCTCATCAATCAAGCAACAATAGGCAGGAATCGATCTTGACTCAATCAATAAAGGGCGAACAATGGTATTAATAGGAATATCAATCATAGAAGCTAGAGTAAACAAGGCATCAACAAACTAGTTTTGTGCTCTAGGCAGATGTGTATAACTCAAATCATCAAATCTCCCAACTAGTAGCTCCAAGTATGCATGGTAAGGCCTAAGCTTCACATCTCTAGTCTTCTAATGGCCTTGAATTTGTCTCAATACCATATTTGAGTCACCAAACACCTCCATTTGTGTAATTCCGAGCTCAAGAGTTGTCTCTAACCCCAAGATACAAGCCTCATACTCAACAATGTTGTTTGTGGTAGGGTGTCGATCAAAGAACCCCAAACGAACAAATCTAGGAATGTGGTCACCATGAGGGGATATCAACAAAACACCTATCCTGTATCCAGAATGGTTGGTCACACCATCAAAGAATATGCACCAATCTTACAAACTAGTCACTGCAGCGATATCCTCATTTGGAAAGTCATCATCAATAACCCTACCATCAGAAACCAGTAATGATGCTAAGTGATCTGCAACAATGCTCCATTTGATAAACTTCTGAGTAACATAATGAATATCAAACTCAGTCAAGAGTACCAACCATCTCATAAGTCAACCGATTAAAGCAAGTCTGTCAAACGAATATCTCAAAGGGTCTAAACGAGATATCAAGTGCATTGAATACTTTGTCATGTAATGTCTCAATCTCCGAGTAGTCCAAACCAATGCGAAGTAGAAGCGCTCAATCATGACATATTTGATCTCATAATCAAGAATCCTTTTACTCAAATAATAAATAGCTCACTCATTTCCTGAATCATCGAGCTGAGCTAACATGCATCCCAAGGCTATGTCTGAGACTGACAAGTATAGGAGTAAGAGACGACCTAGTGTAGGAGGCACTAGAACTGGAGGCAATAACAAATACTCCATGATCCTCTCGAATGCGCGTTGGCACTAATCATCCTAAACAATAGGCTGACTCTTCCTCAAGAGTCGAAAAATGGGCTCACAAATATCTGTCAATCTGGCGATGAATCTACTAATGTACTAAAGTCTACCTAAGAAGCTTTTGATCTCTTTCTCAGTCCTCGGCACAAACATGTCAAGGATGGCTCTGATCTTATCTGGATCTACTTTTAAGTCTCTTTCACTAACCATGTATTCTAGTAGTTTCCTAGAAGTCACTCCAAAAGTGCATTCTTAGAATTCAATCTCAATTTAAACTGTTTGATCATCTCAAAGAATCTCTCCAAAGCTGCTAGGTGATCTGCTCTATCTCGGGATTTCACTATCATGTCGTCTATATAAACCTCGACATCCCGATGCATCATGTCATGGAAGAGGGTAGTCGTCGCTCTCTGATAAGTAGCTCCTACGTTCTTCAACCCAAATGACATGGCTTTGTAACAATAAGTACCCCACTCAGTAATGAAAGACGTCTTCTCCATGTCCTTTGGAGCCATCATAATCTAATTGTACCCAAAAAATCCATCCATGAAAGACAACATCGAATGACCCGTCGTACTATCAACTAGCATGTCAATGTGTGGGAAAGGAAAATCATCCTTAGGATTGACCTTGTTAAGACCTCGAAAATCAACACAAACTCTCACTCTGTTGTCCTTTTTAGAAACAAGGACGACATTGGTCAACTACTGAGGATACTCAACCATTGATAAGAATCTCACACTGAGTTGTTTCTGAATCTCCTCTTTCACCTGCAAACTCTAATGATTACTACTCAAAGAGTACTTTTTTATAGCTTGAAACTAACTGTTTTAAACACTTTTGATTAGTAGTTAATACCTTTTAACTCAATTGGCACATTAAGGAACCTAGCAAGGGTTACTAATAAGTTTTTGGCAAGTTTTGGTGTTTTTGGTAGCTTTTTGATCATTGAAACAAGCCAAGAAGAGAGAGAATTTTGTGAAATCCATGGCAATGCAAGTTAAAGCTCAAATACATGAAGAATCCAAGCTTTGGAGCACTTCATAGCCCTTTGCCAAGCCAATCAAAGATGCAAGGAAGAAATCCAGCAACTAGCATTTTCACATGGCTATGCAAAAATTTCGTATAACATGCGAAAATCAAGAGAAGAAGCAGCCGCAAGACTGATTGAAGGACAAATTTTGCACACTATGCGAAATTTTGCACACTATGTGAAATTTCGCACACCATGCGAAACCACAAGAGGCAGCCAAAGAATTTTGCACACCATGCGAAATCTTCTTGTGCACCGACTCCGTTAGATTTTTATCTCTAGATATTTTGTGTAATTTCCTATTTTCTCCTTGTAAAAAACCTAGATATTTTCTTTCATATCTTTTTACATCTTTTGGTAACATTTTTTGGAGACACATAGGGATGTAATCATTGAACACTTGTAAATTCCCATAGTAAGAAATATACAGAGCTTTTGCCCTGCCTTTCCTTCTCATTTTGTTCTCACTTTTCTTTCTAGCCAAACAACCTCTGAGGATGATTTTTTAGGGGATGAGTGGCTAGGTTTTACATTTCTTGGAGTGATGGAAGCTAGGTGAAGGAATCGAATGCAAAGGTGGGAGTTGTCTTTGCTTTAAATGAAAGTAGTTGTTAACCATTAATGGTTTTTATTTCAAGGTTTAGCTTTAAATCCCTTAAAATCACCTTGAATGGCCAATACTTGGTAAGCTTTTTGGATTCTATGGATGCTTATTGATAGATCCATGGATGTCTATTAGTTATCATTTACAAGCCATTGGAAGGTGGTTCAAGGTGAGGGTCTTTAGTGTTTGAAGCCATTAATGGGAAATAATTACCATTTTTCATGAACCCTTTGGATCAAATCTTAATTGCTAAATACAAAACCGGTTTGGGAGATAACCATCCTTTATGTTATTGTTCCCAACGCGAGGAGAAGATCTGGAATCTCCCCCTTTGCCTAAAGAACCCGATCCTAGTGACCTAAAGCTCCAAAAGACCTTCTCTTTGCAGTTAACTTCACTTATTATTTTTGCTTAACTTAAAATCAATCTTTGCAACCACAATTCCATTTTCTTTAAAAGCTAATTTTCATAAGGAAAAGCACCATTTTATTTCCTTCACTAAAGTCAACTGTACGATGAAAACCCATCCCTGTGGACGATCCTAGAGCCACTATACTATGTTAGCTGTGCTACTCTAGTGTAAGGTGATTTAGGTTTTATAAATTTTTTTGATAACACCCGTCTGGGCTAGAATCAAATGGTACAACCGTTTTCGGGGACGAATCATCTAACGAGGATGTAATCCTCTCAACTTCTACTTAACCGATCTGACATGAGATAGAAGTGGTAAGTGATGTTGGACTATGGATGGATCAAGGCCTAGCATGTCCTCATAAGACCATGCAAAAACATCCAAATATGATCTGAGTAACTGGGCAAGGCTATCCCTTTCATCTATAGACAAATCCAATCTGATTCTCAACTCCCTAGGATGGTTTGCTGTACTAAAATCAACAATCTCAACATTTCCTGTGATAGGTGAAACTCTTTTATCACTAGGACTTGAATCAAAAGCAGAAGAAGTGTCATCATTCGAATCATGTTGTACAATCTCATCATTTATATCAAATATCTGTGATGTAGGTGAATGAGGTGCATATAAAGTGATGTCACAAGAGATAGGTAAATACTAAAAAAGACTCATATCCATATATGAAGAAAGAGTCAGTACATCATCAGAACGGGAGACAAATCCCTACAATACATAAAAAAAAAAGTGGTGGGTCCACATGCTTGGACTTTACCACAACTGGGCTAATAACGCCCTCAAGTACATCATCATCATGAGCAACAGCAGTAAGCAACCCAAGAGTAGGGACAAATTGAACATCCTCAACCATCTCAATAGCAAGTACCCCAAATAGATCGAGTGGAGAAGCAATCTCTGGCTAAACATCATCTGTAATCTAACTCATGTCTACCATGAACATCTCATCACTATACTCATCATGTGGAATAGTCCCATCTATTATGTCTGCTATCTCGATAGAGGCCCCATACTCATTAGTGTTCTCTAGGAAATAAAATGTCAATAGGCTCATATGGCCTGGAAACGAAAAAGTAACCAAAACTGAAGTGGAAGTACCTGGAGCTCCGTCATTGAATTGCAACTAATGAACTAAACATTGGAGCTTAGTCTCCTGATCAATACTAAGTCCACTAGCAATCCTCTCCGAATGAATTTGTGTCTCTGGTGCCCTCACAAAATAATCTGCTAAGCTCATCCTGTATGGGCGAATAGGATAGTCAAATGGCATGTGGAGCAAACGAGCTTTGAGTCTCTCCTAGCATAGAAATGCCATGTATCTGTAATTAGCCTTTATAGAAACAAAACCAAGACTGAAAAGAGTATCGTGATCAACTGTGACAATGAAGTCTCCAGAGCCATGTTGTCGACACCCTAAACCTAAGCCAGGTAAGAAAGACATAGATCTCATCATGTCCAAAACCACTGTACTACCATGCTCATCAAAAGGAAGCGCCACATGATCTCTACAGAACTGCTCAACCTTTATAGTCTGTATCTCATCAAAGGTGAATCCAGTCATAAATAGGTCATCGTCGCTGTGACTAATCTCCAATACTAGCTCTGAAGTAGAATAAGTGTCTCTAAAAGACTGTATAGTAATGACTCTGCCCTCATGTATAAAATTCACCTTCTGATGAAGGGAAGATGGTATAACTCTTGCTCTATGGATCCAAGGTCGACCTAGTAACAGGTTAAAAGATGTGAAAATCCTCAAAACCTGAAATAAAGCAGGGAATGTGACCGGGCCTATATGTAAATCCAATGTCAACGTACCCAAAACCTCTATGTGTGTACTATCATAAGCTCGAAGTGTCTGAGAAGATGACTCAAAGTTTGAAGGTCCGAAGCCAAGAGTGACTATTATAGCTAGCGGATAAACTTTCAGGGTAGAGCCATTGTCCAAAATGACAGAGGGAACTCGATGCCTAGAACAACCAACAAAAATATAGAGAGGTAAAGTATGGTCAGAATCCCCAGGGGGTAAATCACTGATAGAAAAGACAATGTATGTGACCCTGTTAGCTGTCAACATATGGATCAATCCCTCAGGGAAGGTAGATGTCTCAACTCGTATTTGACTCAACGCCTAAACCAGTGCCTCCCGATGAGATGTAGATGATGCCAAAAGACTCCAAATGGAAATGCGGGCTTGAGTGCTCTAGAGCTGCCTCAAAATCTCATCGTCATCTCGTCTGATCTTTTCTCAAGTGGCATTACTCTCTAAAGGCCTAGCAACTATAAGAGGTTGTTGTTGTACCACCCTACCTCCACGATGAAATACTGAACATCCTGAGTAACCGTCTCATAAAGATCTCGACTCAATATAAACGGAGACTGAATGTTATAACATGGGTGAATCAACAGCCCAACCGTGGTCAACTACACTGGTGGTGTGTCAACAACCAATCTAAATGGTGCAAATGCCTGTGGGTCTCATCCATCAACCTCATAGCTCTCATCTACTACTATAGGCTTTGGCTCATAATCATCCTAACTCAGCATGTGAATGCGATCATCCGGCTCAGTGAAATCCATGAAATGTATATCGCCGGTTGGTGGAGGGACCGCATGTGAAACATGAGCTAGCAGAGGGTTAGTGGTTACATTTGGCTGACCCAAGTGTACCAAACCCTGATCTATCAAGTCCTGGATGGCGTACCTTAAAGCAGTACAACGATTCGTCTCATGTCCTGGCCCTTGATGATATGCACAATGTAGATCCATCCTAAAATGTGGTGGAATAGGTTGAGGCAATGGCCTAAGAGCGAGAAGAGTCAATAATCCAGCATCTATGAGCTTCCAAAGAGCCTAGCTCAACGACAAACCCAACTGTGAAAACTGTCTAGGTGTCTTCAAAGCAAATGGAGCAAACGCCTGTGGAACCCTAGGTCTAGGGCATAAAGCTGGAGGTCTCTCTATGATCTGTGCTGCATAGCATGGTTGTACTAGAGCATGGTATGAAACTAGAGGTCTCTTTGTGCCCGGTACAACATACAATGACTATACTAGTGTGGGAGATGGGTAAGTATGATCATACGACTGAGGAGGTGCTCGTGGCCTATTCTAATGAGGTGAATAAGAAAGGTAAGTCCCAGTAGACTGTGGAACTGGATGATGACGCCTGGAAGGCCTCTGACTAGTAGAAGTAATAGTGCCCACATCTGACCTCTATCCTCCAACTGGTTTCTTCCCTTTAGCATCAACAGGAGAAAAATTAGACCATAACCCTCTTGAAATGTCATCCTCCACATCATACAGTGCTGAAATTTGAGATCCAAAGTCCATAAAAGGTACTCTAACCACATGTCTAGCAATCTTGAGCTATAGACTCCTCAAAATCATCTGTATTTGATCTTTCTCTGATGTTCTATCAATAATCTCTGCTATCTTCCCCCGCCAACGGGAGTTGAAGAAAGAAATGCACTCATATGATCTCTATCTCAAAGCCTCTAGTTCTCTCCTCGACACATCTACAATGGTGTTAAATGAAAACTATCGCAAAAACTCTTGAGCTAGGTCAGCCCATGTCTTGTATCACGATGACTCTAAAGATGTGAACCAACTTTGGGTCATGCCACTCAAAGATAAAGGGAACATAGTGATCATCTACGACTCGTCCAAACCCATGGGCCTTTAGAACAGTATTGTAGAGTCGAAAATGTATACGAGAATAACCAACGCCCATGTCCTTCTCAATGTTAGGCATCCTGAACTTGGCTAGTAAACTAACCACTAGAATACTATCAAGATCATCCCAAACAACTAAGCTATCAAATACTCTCAACTGCCTGATATGCTGCTTGATACGATCCATGCATGCATGAGTATCCTCATGGACTGTGGTGTGTACTATTGTAGGTGGGACGACCTCAGATAGATCGTGTAATAGATAAGACGAGGCTTGTGGTGCTATTTGATCGAGTGGTGGTAGTGGTAAAGGCAGTAACAGCGAATCATGAGGCACCTCATCCTGAGCTATAAGTTGTCTACTCTACTGACTACCCATCTCCTATCTGAGATTAGTCAAGGCCTTCTTAATAGAAGCCATGGTAGCTATGAACTGGTCAACTGTAACGGATTGTTGATCCATGTTTGATCTCATGGAAGTACGAACCAATCTGCCCTCTACTCTGACCCAAGGTGGTGAATCTAGATTGAGAACGAAGAACCAATCCTACAAAGCATGAAACACGAGATAAATTATGGCATGGGGAAAGCACGGAAGAAATGCTAATTTAAACTGAAAGAAATAAGTCAACACAAAGTAAATGGTCCAACTGTAACTCAAACTCGTACTGATCTTTAAGCACTCTCAACTGGAGACCAAAAGAGGAAGTACTGGATCCGAATGGTAAGTAAAGAGGCTTTGAAGGCCCTCAGATGCACCCACATGTAGGAAAGAAGTCCTAGTCAAAGGATCTAAGGCTCAACCTACAAGGTCAAGGTGGCTTTAAAAGGGGAAGGATGGACTTTAAAAGATCCCTAGCAGAAGCAATCGTACCCTTTAGTGGTACACAACCTTTGCACATCTTTGAAGAGATTGGGTGCTTCCATGCAAGGTGATCATCACCTCCACACATGCACTACTTTGACATCCTAGGGGGTTTTCTATAGTGAAAGCTCTTGCAACTCTTAGCACTCAATAGTCAACTAAAGTGCATAGTGAACAGTGTGGGTGCATCCGACAAGCCTATGAAGCTAAAGCAGAAAAAAAACACACTGGTCACACAAATATGCATGAAACTTATATTTAGGCTATATAGGTTTTCAAAGATCGGACTCCAATCAGCATCAGTATGTCCACCTCCTCCAAAATGCTCCCAAACATCGATATAACCTGTCGCTAGACCCTACTCCTAACCAGCTAGCTTGGTCAGAGAAACAAGTGTACACAAGGCCTCACACTTGCAAATGTAAGAACCAAAAAGAAGAGAGTGATCGAAACTAGAGGGTTGGAGGTAAGGGGATAAATGTGCGACCCACATAGACAAGCAACATGCAATCACACAGGAGAAGAGAAGTTATGCAACAAGTAGTCAGGCATATTGCAAGTATATCATCCATGTCCACACATAAGCCAAACGATAACATGACAATCAAGAAGAATGCAACAAGGATAGCATGCTCAAAGATGATCAAGATAATATACAAGTAAAAGAGTTAACACTAAGAAAACAAGATATACAAAAATATGAACATACATGTCAAAGTGAGCAGGATAATCATGGCAAGAGCAAATTCAATATGCTAAAACAAGTAAGAGAATCAATCAATATCATCAGCATGTCAATGTCCCAAATGGATATAGCAATCAATCAAAGGAAATCACCACATCAAACTCTCAATGTGCTTGTAGACCCTCAATTTTATCCCTTTAGCACATGTCTTTAAATTCGTTTTCAGTGTTCCACAGTAGTTCCTTGGTGGCCCATTGCTACTCATACTACTTACCTTTCTTCTGTCACCTTGGAGACTTTGGTTGAGGAATTACTTGATCCCTTATTGTGACCCTTAGTAGGCCTGATTTAGACTTAGGGTTTTCTTTCTTTTTTTAGGATAGCTTTTAGGATAGCCTACTTAGGCCCACTTAGGCACCCTAGACCCATTTAGACACCCTAGGCCTATTTAGATACACTTGGCCCACTTAGGCACACTTAGGCCCACTTAGGTCACCTTTTAAGTAATTTTTTGCATGTTTGCATGATTTCATTTTCTTTGTATGGCTTGCATGACTTGCATGGCTCGTTTATTTTAAAGTGGCATGACTTGAATTTTTATTTATTATATTCATTATCTTGTCTATTTCTTCATCTATTTTATTTCCTTACTATTTTGTCACTTTTTCCGTAATAATTGCCCTTACTTATCTATTTTAATTTAAAAATTTTATATATATATTTTATTTTTATTTTATAACTACTATTGTTATTATTACTTTTACTCATTTTTATCATTATTATTATGGTTTTTTTTATTTACTCTATTAACTTTGAAATTTTGTAGGAAAAGTATGGAAGGTGTGCACAATCACATTGGGATTGAATAATTGGAGGATTTCCTTGGATGCATGGTAGGATGGATACATTGAAAGGTAGGCGTGAACGTTTTGGGAAGAGTCCTCATTAAGGGAAGTGAGATCATGGCTTCAAATAGGAATTTGGGCTACATATAGAAAGAGGAGATCACGGCTAAATGGAGGAGGGGGAAAAGGAGATTTATATTGTTAAAAATAAAAAGGAAAGAGAGGGAAGGTGATTCGGGCACTGGAAGGGAGAGCAGATTCGGTGATAAAGTGGGCTGGTTTTGAGAGGAGAATAGGGTAGAGGATTGAGAGACAGGAAGAACACCATTGAGAGGGAAGGGAAAGGAGGCAGCCACACCGGAAAAGTTTCGGGAAGCACGACTGCACCTCGAAGGGCACAACAACAACCAAATCAGATTGTGTTTTCATGAACTGCAATTCACAGAGTGATCGTTTCTAAAAAAATTGTTGTCCAAGAAATCCTCGCTCCGGTTAAGACACTGAATACTTTCGTCTTCGCTAGACTTGGGTTTCTCATCGAGATCATCCACACGTTTTGAACTTTGAAAGGAGCTCACCAGATTTTGCCAGAAACCAGCCACCAAGAAGGACTCCATGCATGGGTTGCACCGAAGGGGGTCATGTGGCCCATAGAAAACGTCATTCAATCTTAGGGATTGCCGCTTGGAGAACATGAAGGGAACCGCCAGATTTTCTCAAAGGCAACATGCATCATTAAGGCTTCTCCGTCAGACATGCGCTATCAATTTTGAATGGCAGCATAGTATGCACCATTGAGGCTCCTTCGACAAAAAAACATGTAGGCGCGTCCAAATTTTCCAAGGCCATTATCTCAATTCGAGAAGAGATCATCACGCACCAGAATTTTAAGGGGGAGACATCCACCATTCCGGAGATCTTCACGACTTCATCTCCAAGAGCACAAGTGTGCGTGTTGATCAAAGATTTTTCTCCACTAACACGCATTACTTTGGGGACTGTGCAAGTATCTGCAGCCACCACGCCATGCATCATTCGAATTGTTTATTTTAAATAAATAAAAAAATCTTGCTCGGTGGAAAGTGGTCTTCAAGTTTTGAAAAAGCCCTTTGAGAATTTGCTGTGCATGGATATCCACCACACAAGTCACCTTTGGAATTGTTTTTTTTTAATAAAAAAACTCTTACTAGTGGAAAGTGGCCTCCATGTTTTAAGGTAAACTAATTCATCCCATTATAATTTTGTTTCATGAAATATTCAATTCAATTCATACTTGTTTAGGATTTTATCTATTGTTTAGGTTTAATTATTTCCAATAACATTATATTCATGATTTAGTTTTAAAATTATTCCTATTTGGCCTATGCATTTTAAATTTTATTTTATTTTTCTATTAATTCTATGCTTTCAAATTGCAGGCAACTAGTTTAATCTATCCCCATGTTATCATTTTGTGTTTAAAAATAGTTCATTTTAGTTTTTGACTAATTTTATTTAGTTTATGTGTTTGTTTTCTTTTATTCAATTGTTTAGTTAGCCGATTAGATTTATGACTCAAAATTGTTAATATTAGTTAATACGTATCGCTTGTACTGTTTTAAAGGTCACATAATATTTAGTGCTTGATTAAGTTTATCTTAAGATTAAATGTTTTTAAAGTTTCAATGCTTGTAAGATCTAAGGTTTTGGTTTATCACTTTGGTCATCCTTTGTCAAAATCAATTTTTAGAGGCTATCGGAAAATAGTGAAGATTGGCCTCCATTCCCACCACTTCAATTTTATCGGTTGTCAAAAATTCTACTTTGTGATTTTGTTTTTTTTTTTCTTTTGCTTGGTATTTTGATTCATACATTTTATTGTTTTCAAATTAATTTCTTTTATCTTTAAAACATAACAATATTCTCAAAATCTCATTTCCTTAAAAAACCATTTCAAAAATTCATTTAGAGTTCTAAGAATCAAAATCTCATTCCCTTTAAAAATTCATTTTAATAATTCCTTTAGGATTCTTAAAATCAAAATCTCATTTTCTTAAATAATGTGCAACCATGTTTTGATCGGTTCACATCTTCCTCGAATTTCAAAAAAAAAAAATTGCAGTTTTGAATAAAACATGAATCAAAGCTTGTGGTCCCAAATAAATGGGATAATTCTAGGCTAAATTCGTGTATATCAATTGGGGAATTGGTGAAACCCCTACATAAGAAAATATTTTCAAAAATTATTTTTGTTGCCACTTTTGTCACTTGTTGAAATTATGTCTATCTTTTTTTAGGAATTATATACAAGATATATGTGATAATTGATGATTCTGTATACTTTAATCACTTTTGCTATGCTAATTAGATAACGAGCATGCTAGGATTTCTATATTTTATTATTTATTATCTAACCCCTTACAACTTGAGGAAGTACGTTACAAATTATCTATGCTATCCAGGTATGTTCTCTATCACATACTTTCTGAATTCTGTGAATATGCTTGTCATTGTGAAATAATGCTTATGTCTAATAATGCTTGAGTGTTCTAATATACATGTTTCATTGTTTGATTATTTCTAATAAAACACATGCTGGATGATATATTGTTTAAATTAACCATCGATGTTTTATGATAGCGCTTGAGAAGCGGTCCAGGTACGCATCCTAACCTTCCTTTATTATGATTTGATCTTGTTTGGCATGCTATTTTTTTTGGAACCACCTAGCCTACTTAGGTATCCATAATTAACCGATTAATTGCCACATTCCCCTTAACTTAGTTAGTAGAGACCTTTATAGGGCTTAGAGGGGTGCTACCTTTTAAAGGTACCTTCCCAATAGGTAACCTAATCCCTGGACTTAGACTCGGGTTTTTCAAAGACATGCTTTTTTCCAAAAATTATGGAGTCACATTTTAGGGTATTTCTTTCTTGTTTTATTTTCCCTTTAAAATAAAAATAAAATAAGTGACGACTCCAACATTTTTCCAAAAATAACATCTTCACTAAATAAAAAGTGAGTCTCGCTGATCGAGTGGGGGCGCACGTGAAAAATGCGGGTCCACAGTGCTATGAACACTCAAGCGTAGAAAAGCACAAGGAGAAGGTATCCATCAAATGACTAATCAAATGCCACATTTGCCTCAACTTAAGTTCAAGTTTAACCTTTTAAGGTCCCCAGTGGTGAGCTGTAGCACCCCTCTAAGTTACTAGAAATGAGTCTCTACTAAATAAGGTGAAACAAGTGTGACAATTGATAAGTAAATCAATGAGTACCAATGAAATGATCAAATAATAAAACAAATCGAGCATGAGAACGAATAAATAAATGAAGTAGGAGTGGGAGCATACCTTAGTAGCAAATAAGAACATGCTATCATGGAAATAAGGTTAGCTCATAATGATAAAATTAGCACATGCACATCAAATAGCAAGACAAAAATCAAACAATATTCATTAAGCATATCAGAGGAGAAAACTCACATGTAGGGCCCCTACCAAAACCCAATTGTTTTTGCATGAATTAATCTCATAAATTCCATTGTTTTGGAATTATGAAAATTCAATTCATGCTTATTAAAAATCAAGAAAATTGGAAAATTATTTGAATATCAAAGAAAATTTGTGAAAGTATTTATCTGAAAGGAAATGTAGCAAGTTTATTTAAAAACGAGATTTTTAGTGACTCTAAACCCTAATGAAGGAAGAAAAAAAAATGACTTAAAGTTATTTGAAAACCAAGGTGTAATTAAAATTATTTGAAAAACTGAAATTTGAAAATTGGAGTTTTGAAAATTGAAAATTTGAAAATTGAAGTTTTGAAAATAGGAGTTTTGAAAATTATTTCAAAATTGGAGTTTTGAAAAGTTATTTGAAAATTGGAAATTTGAAAGTTATTTGAGAATTGAAGTTTTGAAAATTATTTGAGAATTGGAGTTTTGAAAATTGAAAATTTCAAAATTAAATTTGAAAATTGAAATTTTGGAAAATTATTTGAAAATGGAAGTTTTGAAAATTGGAATTTTGGAAAATTATTCGAGAATGGAAGTTTTGAAAATTGGAATTTTGAAAAATTATTTGAAAATGAAAGTTTTGAAAATTGGAATTTTAAAGAATTATTTGAGAATGGGATTTCAAAAAAATTAAATTTGAAAATTGGAATTTTGGAAAATTATACTTTGATTTCAAAAGATGAAGAATTAAAAAAAAATATATATATATGAGATGTGGTCGTTGGGTAGTGCACTGGAAGGGTTCAACCTCAAAGATACTACTAGTTGGGTAGTCATGAGCTCCAAATGCATATTCTACACCATGAACTTCTACACTAGAGTGAAAGATCCCAAGGTTGGCCCAATAGACATAACCATTCATAGACGTCAAGTCGTACACATTGAGATAAATTGGTGTATTTCTAGGACCATAGCCAGCTAACTTCACTTTTGAAAAATGCAAAATCAGTTGTTGATTTGCCCCTCAAACGAAGAGGCACAATAGACTTCCATCATTTCTTCAATCCTAGCTTCATGTTTCCTTAATGATCAAGCTAGCAAGGGATCAAGATTTGGCACCAACTAGCGAGTATGGGTGACCGTATCAACTTACAGATACTCATTGGTCAAGCAACTTGAATTTGATGTAATGTTTGAAAATTGAAAAATCTCCAGGAGCTTCACCCAAGAAGGAGCACAGATTCAACGATGAACGCCATTAAAGACGGAGCAAACCACCATGACAGAACATGAAAAAACCAGCGTGGTAAAGTCTTCAAAGGCAAGAAAGCATGTGGGCAAGGCACAGGTTTAGGTGTGTATGAAGAAACACTCTCATCTCAGAAAAAATCTATGACTGCACCTCTTGAAACCGCTAACCCTTCGAGCCTAAACAAATTTATTGATGATAAAAATAAATCTTAGCAATGACCCCAAGTTTAGGAAGTTGAGAGGCTCCCTCCCTCTCATCTTTCTCTCTTTCTACTATTTTTATTTTCACTTGTGCATTAAGTTGCTGCTCCCTCACCTCTCTAATGATGTCATTTGGTATGGAAAAGCCATTGTCGCCACTCAATGTCTTGGGAAGCACTTGCATTTGAGTAAGAGCCAAGGCCTTTGAAACTTCCAAAGCCGACACGCTCCGGGAATGAGGGAAAATCCTTGGGCAGTATCCGATTTCCACTAGGTTACCTTCCCAAATGACCACAAAAACCATCCTTGCAAGTGAACAAGAACCCTAGTGTCTGAAACAAAGCTAGAATGGCTCCATATAGTAGAAACGTGAGTTATGACAAAACTTTTCAACTTAACATGCTTTGGTTACAAGCTGCTCACCATGTCCTCGTGACTTAGTTGACCAAATAAGCCTCTTTCCCATGTTACCACCTTTCCAGATTGCACTAATGATGCTGAAAGGGCTTGCATTATCCTTTTATAACTACCAAATGGCTTCTTCTTCACCATTCCCATAACTGAAGTCCAACAAATCTCAAAAGGAACTCGCGAGGAGAAGCTATGAAGACCTTGGTGTGTGGGCTACATGGAAATACAGGCATCCAGAAGTTTTGATTTGTGTGAAAAATGGTATATACAGGGTTCTCTTAGGAACATCCCACCCAAGACGGCCAACCCAGCTGGCTGAGATACTCCCCCAAACATAGCAAAGACCAAAACAAAGCATACATAAACAAACTAAAGACCATTAAACATCACACCATTTCATAGTTTGTCAATGAGCTTGTAAACTGATTGGGAGTGAGCAAAATGAACTCTAAATATAAATGGAAAAAAAAAAAAAACAAATGGTTGCAAACATCTTATAGATAAACCAAAATAGAGCAAAGAAATAGTATATGATTTCGAATTCTATTAAAATTGAAAAACCGAACAGAAAGTGTATGCATATGGTCTTAGATATGTATGATTTCTAATGTCCACTCTCAATCATTGGAAACAAACCCAAACACCAGCAAGAAATAGAGAAAAATGGTGCAAAAATAGGACAATAGAGAATGCAGTGACTGGACCTAAATAACTCCAAGTCGAACAAGGATTGCTCGCCTTAAGCACTTGATTTTGTAGTTTCTCCCAACTTAACGAAATCCTTCCCCTTCTTATTCGACCATCCTCCCTCACCTTCTCCCAAAAACCTCTACCTGTTGAAAACCTTATCCCCCTGTTTTTCTTTTCTTGCAAGCCTCTACTTGCTGAAAACCTCATCTTCCTGTTTTTTTTTTCTCTTGCAAGCCTCTACCCATTCCACTGCTCCTTGTTTAGAGGTGTCTCTCTCCCAACCACCACCATGGCAAGATGGTGATATCTTTGCCACAAGTCCAATGCATGTTGTCCCTCTAGAAATCGTTCCCTACTCCCTTTTATAGATATGCCTAGCTCTCTTAGGGTGGTAAGAAAATATCCCATGAAATACTAACAATGAAAGCAATAATAAAAAAAGAACAAATACCCCTTGGTTCACAAGAGGGGTCTACACATACGTTTTCAAGTTTTTTGGTAAAGTTTTAATCTTTTCCATAGATTGAGATGTAAGCTCCGTTAATTATAAGACTATATGATTTAATTTTATGATGTAAAAGTCAAGTTTTTTATTATTTATGGAGTGCTAGAAGAAAAGAATTTCTCAAGGATGTAAATAAAATATTCGATCTTTATTAGAACATCATCTATGAAGCATAAGTAGTTTAAAGGTTTTGGAAAAAGATGAATCTTTTCTTTAAATAAAAAAAAATTTTAATTTTCTTTTTTGACTCAAAATTGGGACTACCTCCCATGAATTTCTTGGGGCAAACCACATATTATTTTGAAACTTAGGAAGTTAAGAATCCAACACTTTAAATGGTTTGTAAATCGGAGTTGAAACAAGAGAGATATGGTTATTTGAAGGTTGCGTAAAAGACATGTTGTTACGATATTGAATACAAGTCAAATTTCTTTTGCTTGTTTGGGCTCATTTTTAGGCCTTTTGCATGTTGTTTGGTAATACAATCTATCAATTCGATGGACAACCCATATGGGAGCACTATTTTGGCAAGTTTTGATGCCAAAAGTTGGTGCCAAGTTATGGCAAGTTGAAGACCAATGACACTCACGCCCAATTGGAAAGTTGTGAAAAATATCTCTTGGCCATGTGAACTCCTTTTAATTATTTCCTTGTTATGCATATTAGTTATATTGCATGTGATGAAAAATACTTTCAAAGTTGCTAATTTGGATTTTCTTATCAAAAATAAATTTTTATGAGAAGATTATTTCCAAATTAATGTTTTATTCAAAATCAGCATAGTGCTATTATTAAGGAATTTTTTATATAGAAAGATTTTTTAAAATTGCAAGAGAATCTAGTTTCCTTTTCTAAAAAATTCTTAGAAAATCCCTTTTTCAAAGTTTCAAATTTTTAGATTTTTAAGGACTTGAGTTCTATATTAAGGGAATATTTTCTTATTTTAAGATCTTTATTGAATTGGATATTCCTTATAAGCATAAGTATTTCAATTTAATAAATAAATAAAGTTTTTAGAAATTCTCATGATGGATAATTTATTTTAAGAAGGTTAACAAAATTATTGAAAGCCTTTTTTTTTTCTTTTTTTCTTTTTGTAAATATGGATGATTGTAAATAATATGAAACTTTTAGAAATTTAATGAATTTATATATATATTTTTTTTTAAAATTAGATTCCAAAGTAGATTATTTACTAAAATTTGGAATAATGTAGATTAAGGAATCAAAACTTATGAAAATAAATTAGAGAGCCAAATTTATTTTTCTAAATCATTTTAAAGGATTATAAACTTTATTTCTTTTGTTTTTATTTATTTTTTATGAGAACCTTTGAAGAATAAAAGTTTCCCTTTTGGATAAAGTGCTCTTTAGTTTTTATTTTTCAAGTTTTTGGAAAATTTCTTACTACGATAATCCTTAATTTGGAGAGTAAATAATTTTTTGAAAATTTTTAAGATGGATAATTTATCATTAAGGGAATTACTAAAAGTTTTATTTTTGGTAATTTAATGGAATAAATTATTTTGAAAATTAGTTTTCATGTTAAATAATATTTATTAAATTGAAAAGTGTAGGAAATGGAAATTAAATTGATGAGGAATTTTGAATATGAGAACTAAAAATTCCTCTATGGGGGTAAGGTGCTCTCAAAGTTTCAAAATATCTTAAATTGGGAATTTCCTTATTATACTAGAGTTCCCAATTTGGAAAATAAATATTATGGGAATTTTCATTAGAAATTATTTATAATTAAAGGTTATTACAAAAAAGGATTAGTAATTTTATGGTTCATTGAAAATATTTCCTAGATAAAACATTTATTATTTGGAATTGTGTGAAAAAGGAGAATTTTTGTAAATATTTGAGAGTGGACATTTTATCAAAATTCATTTTTGGATAAAATACGCATTGAAATTTAAAGTTTTTTCATATATGGACATTTTTCTATTTTCCTATTACACTTCCAATTAAGGAATAGATATTTTTGAAAATTTTCAAAGAAGATAATTTATTTATCAAGATAATTACTAATGTTTTAAAAGTCTTTTTTACAAAATATTAAGTAGGAGAGGGCCATAGGCAAGCCCATAGCCTCCAAGATCAAGACCATCTTGATTTTAGGTGCATCAATATCCTAGAGATGGGGTGGCCCAAGGAATCAAGGGATATGAACAATCCTTTATGGCAAGACAATATGTTTGTAGTAGGAGTGGCTAATCCAAAAGATGAAACTCTTTATTTGGTAATATTGATGTCAAAGACTTTGGTTATACACTTAACTTAGACATGAAGTGGTAGAATCACCTAAAGTGGTCCCACTTGCATGGGCGAAGGGCTAAATTAAAAGGTATCACTACAAGAAAAAAGTGAAATAATGACGCTTTTTAAGCGTCAAGAAAGGTAAAAGATGACGCTTCCCTTAAGCGTCCTATCCGCCCCTGTCATTAAATGTTACAATTAACAACGACACTTCCAGGAAGCGTCATCTTTTATTAATGCTTTCAATGCCGCTTTAAGAAGTGTTATCCTTGAATAATGTCAACAATGACACTTGTGGAAGTGTCATCTTTGAACATTTTTTATTGAAATAATTTGTATATAATTACCATTCTTGACACTTATGGGAATGCCATCTTTGATTTAATTTTATCAATGACACTTTTAAAAATGTCTTCTTTGTTTAATGTTAACAATGACGCTTATAAAAGCGTCATCTTTGAATAATTTCTATTAAAAAATAATATTTTAATTCTGTTATTAAAATAATTGATTTCTTATATAATTAAATTAAAAAAACAATTACAACTAATAAAATAAAATCGAATTTTATTAATTAAAATATATCCAAATATTGATATACATGAACCTAGTTTAAACAATTAATGTAACCACCTATATATATATATATATATATATATATTAATTACACATAAACTTATTAATTATATCAAAATATTTCAATAAGAATTTCTAATTCTAACATAAGAACAAACATTGGTACCAAGACTACTAAAATAAACCATAATCTTTAAAAGTATAGTTCAACCTCCTAATGAGTTTGTTGATGTAATCTTCATGGTTTTTTACTTCACCTTCTTTAACACAATGGTTTCTCTTCTTTTAGCAAACAAGTTTCCCTTGTAACCTGTAAATAAAAATAAGGAAGAGTATAAAATATCTAAATTATATATAAATACAATAAATAATAAGCATAAATGAAATTATAACTTTCACAAAATTAATTTAGGTTATCAAGTTTGCTGACATGAATCCCCTTAGCCTCTTACATACATGGATTGTGCTCCTTTTAATTCATTATAAGAAAAAAGAAATTATACAACTTGCATAATGAAAATAATTAAGAAACCCAATCAAAATACTAAATATTAACCAAATATATATTCAACCTAAAAGTTCAAGAAGTAATTAAGTGTTTTTTCTGAAATAAATGATAGAGCAGTTATGCAATTTTAATAAATTTATGCTAGATCTAAGGAGAAATTAAAAAAATAAATATATTGTGATTTAGCCTTTGTGATTCAACCTTGAGGAATGGTAAATTAGGAGCAGTAGAATTAGATCAATCAGAATAGAATAACCATAGACATTTCAAAAATAATAAAAATAGTAACAAGAGTTTAATTGTACTCACTTTTCATCACATACTTAGATGGTGGAGTAAAACACTCTATCCCTTGCTATCTTTCACTATTTATCTCTCTCTCTCTCTCTCTCTCTCTCTTCCAAGTTGGGAAGAGAAGAGTAATCTATAAATAGCATCTCAAGTTTTGAATTTAAAATTTGAAAGAAAAGCAATTAACTATGAACATTAAGTTGAGTTTAATCATACTTAATATTATAACTATGAAATTATTATACCTAAGGCAATAGAACTTACTTTTTATTTGGAGTTATATTATTCCAACCTTAATCTTTGGAATGAGAAAAAAAATGGTGTTAGAAATTAGAGGAGTTGAAACAAGGAGCAAATTATTCTCAATAACTCTTATAGAACCTCGTAGGAGTACAAGTTTGAAGAATAAAACCTTTAAGAAAGGATTTGGATTAGTACAATGTAAGGATCCGGACACATTTAAAGCTTTAAAGAAGATTGGCCAATTGAGTAAATGTGATTTATAGTTATTAGGTTAATGCAAATGAGCCAGTTGGGCACTTGGTTGGGAAAGTGATGAAAAGTATGACTCTAGTTGGTTAATTACTTGGTTATTTAGGAGAAAACTTAATTTAAAATAAAATAAATAAATAAATAGTTTTTGTGAGATTTTATATGAAACTTGAGAAATACTAAGAAAAAGAAAATAAATAATACAAAGGCAATTTAATTTTTTGTTTAGTTGGTTTCAAAGATATAAAGAAAAATGAAATAGAATAAAAATTTTGAGAATTTATACAAATTTAGAGTAAGAAAATTGGAGGACTGTGGTAGAAAAATAAGAATTTAATTTAAATTTTTATTATATTTTTCTTCCCTCCTTTATTTTCATTTCCATGTTTTTTTTTCCTCCTTATACTTGGTTCAAATTTTCTATGAACTAAATCTAAGCATAAAAGTTTTTTCTATATATGTATATATATATATATATATATATATAGATAATAGTGAAGAAATTTAATATTTTAATCCTAACAAATTTAATATAAAGATTAGTTAGAAATTATTGTAAAAAACTGAGAGATGAAAAGAAAATATTTATTTACTTAACTAATAACATAAATTTTATAATTTTGCTTTTAATAAGTTCAATTGCCTTCCTTTTTGGTGCAATTGTAAATAGAAAAAAAAAAAATTGTTTACACAATATGTAAAAGATAATTCATTATTAGTACAAATATATTTTATGAACAAGGAAATTAATTTGAAAATACAAGCAGCAATCCATCTATATCTGAATTTGAATTAAAAAAAAAATAGAACAAAGAAAGAGGAAAAAAAATAGACAAGCATGACGAATAAATGGAAACACAATACTGAATAATAAATAAATAAATTGAATAACAAAATCATTGAGATGAATTCTTAAGTATTATCTTTTTTTATTCTTATAAATAGGTGCTAAAAAAATTTCACTACCACATACAGTAATTAGTCATGGATGACATGAGGCCTTTTTGTTATTTATGCAACAACATTTCAAAACAAAACCAATATTGCACCTATAACTTAATTCAAATGTTGCTTAGTAACAATTGAATGGTAGAATTTGACTTTTTCAATGAGAAAACACTTTCTCGAATGGTAGGAAATAATTTTTAATTACTGAAACCTCAAACTAAAAAGGAAATAAAAATTCTACTAGCTAACAATTAATAACAAAGGAAAGGGGTGCGCACTTTCTTAATTATTTGTTTTCATTTGCAGACATGCTATTTGCTCCACTTGTGAAGCAAGTTATTTATTTATTTATTTTATTTTTTATTTTTTAAATTTCTCTCTTCTTTTATTTTTTGTTTGAAAAATCCAAATTCATCTTCTTCAATATGGATCAAAGTCTGGCTTTTAGGCATAAAAAAGCACTACAGAAACATGCTAACCCACCTCAGTGATCAACATACATGTTAAAATAAATCTATCACAAAATCCTAAAAAAATAACAAGGGATATGGAGAAAAGCATATATAAAAGTAATGTGGTTTCTAGACTCATATTTTCTAGGTTTAAGTATATGGAAAGATGGCTTATATCTCTAGGCAGCATGGATCATTATAGAGACTACACAAGAAAATATTCTTTTTGGGTCTGCCATGGATCCATACAGATATAGGGAAGTGATTGCACACTATTCCCTAGTGAAGGACATCTAGATGCTTCCATTCGGTGACCTCACTGGAATAAGAGAAAGAGATGTTAATTTGAGTGGTGGACAGAAGCAGCGGGTTCAACTGGACGTGTATTATATCAAGATGCAAATGGATATCTCTTGGATGATCCATTCAGTGCAGTTGATGCACATTCTGCAACTAGTCTATTTAATGTAGGTGTAGTTTTCTTTCCTAGTGATTATGCTACTAAATTTTATTATTTTTAGAGTGAAAAGCAAATGCCAGTTATGACCGGAAATATGTAATGGGAGCTCTATCAAGCAAGACAATTATGATAACACTTGGGAAAATGACACAAATGGAGGCAACACTTGAATCTATAATTCAAAGAATTCGTAGTAAGATACAAATTTAGATACTAAGGAAGGAGCTCTTACCAAAGATGTCATCCCTCAAGTATCTGTCATGAAATTGGTGCCCCTTAGAAATATATCAGCCAATGTTCCCTACAACAAATATTACAATTTCTCATTATTGGTTGCATTAAAGTAGAGATACTATTCAAGAACACAAAAAAGAAAGAAACCTAAAAGGGAAAGAGACCAAATGGTTGCTAACAGAATATTATTAGACTAGAACATTGTTTTCTAACTCAACCAAGAATGGTAGAGCACTCCTTTTTAGATTTAAGAGATTCTAAAAATCTTTTTGGTTGATGAATGAATTAAGCAACAAGAAAAATTTGCCATGCCCTCATTTTGTAGTGTCTATAAAACAAACAAATAAAGTAAAAAAAGGAACTCCAACTCCAAACATAATAACTCCATTAATTCTCATAACAAAATAAAAAATAAAAAATCACCTACATGAGAATGCTTTTTAGGAGACACATGACTTTGGGAGATAATATATTATAATCTACACATAGAAACAACTTCAACATTTCATGCAGAAAAAATTAAAAAACACTTCTCTATGCCCAACTTGAATAGCAAATCAATGGAAAAGCTCTTCTCCCACTGTTTACATATTCAAGGCAATTTAAAAGCTTTAAATTCTAAAACCTTTCCCCTAAAGCTTTTTTCATACAAAAGAACTTTTAGACCCTAAAATACTTCTACTTTTAGAGTGCTTTAATTTTAAACAAAAAATCTTGAAAGCCTAAGGTTTTGCCAAACACTAGAATAAAAACCTTGCATTACACTTTTTTTATCATTTCCTCGATAATTTTATTGAGACTAAAAATTTTGATTTTCCTTCTTGTTGCTAGGAGAATTTTTTTGGTCATCCTTCTCATTGGAGGAAAAATGTTGGTTCATCTTTTGTTACTGGAAATTCTAATTTGTCTCTCTTCTTGTTGGAAATCTTGGTTCATCCATTTTTCTTAAAAAAAAAAAAAAAAAAAAAAAAAAAAAAAAAAACACACTATTATCCTACTTGCTACTAGGAAAATTTTGGTTCTTTTTTCTTGCTAAAAAATTCTGGTTATCCTCCTTGCAAGTAGGAAAATCTTGGTTTTTCTTTCATACTAAAAAAATCTGATTGTCCTCACTTGTTACCATAAAATTTTTGCTTCCCATATCTTTCTCCTCTTTGTAATCCCTATTTTCCCTTTAAAGAATTCTTGTTCCCCATTAAAGATATGTTCAAACTCAATAAGTATAATATAGAAACATGAAGATTTAATAGTTTTCTAGATACTAGTACATATAGGGTGAAATTATTTTTTGTTGATTAGCAATACATCAAGGTGATCTTACTCACTTGGTTTAATAAATTATGTTTGCAAAATAGACTTATTTTCCCGTATGTAATTTCTTCTAGTTTATTTTCCTATACGTCTCTAATGAACAAAATAGAATTATTAATTAAAGTGGTAATTGAAAACTTTTATGATATGTAATTGTTTACATTTGGTGTGTAAAGAAACTAAATGGATTTCATATATCATATATTATGTTAAAACGGAAGCAAACAAAAATAGAAATAAATGGATGGGCTAATATAGAAGCTAGCAACAACACAAATAAACCTTTCAAGAAGAAAAAAAGTGAATGAAAATTTGAGCCAGACATGTACCTCGAGGACTGATAATTAATGCTCAACACTATGATCATATGCCAATCCCAAACTATAATTACTTGAAGATCTTCAACTTAAATCGTCATATCTGTTTGACCAAATGGATGGGTCCCCACTAGATCATGCATATATAATGGTTGAGGTAGCAACACCAACCAAACCCATATTAAAAAGGAAAAAAATTCATATGGTTAACACAGTAGTTAGAAAGGCTTTGTGAGTAGAGTATTGAATGATTGTAACCTCTTTACATGTTTATTGGCTCAGAAAAATTCATTATAACAACTCAGTAAATAACATCTATTTAGTTTTGAAGGCAAACTAGCTAAAGGAATTCAAGAACCGCTACTTATTTACAACACAATACTGGAGTGCTGAAAAGGTTATGACGGTAATATTAAATGTAACAGAACATTTGTAATGATGCTAAAAAAGAAAATCAACAAAAAAATTTTGATCACAAAAAGGATTCTGAATAAGATATGATTCATTCAATTTTTTTTATAGGCAAAGGAAAAGACACATAATAAAAAATGCTACAAAAAGAGGGCTCACAACCCAAGTGAAGCTTTATGAGTCCAAAAATGGTTTTGCATTAAATAAAAACAACCAGAATCTGGAACGATGATGGCACACAGAGTTCTTCAACATTTCATCATACGTTTACACGAGTTAACTAACTCATACAACTCAAAACCTAAAATATATTAAGGGAAAAAAAATATAAAATTGAGACTTTCAGGCCAAACCATTAGCTAAATATGGAATGAGAAGAAAACAAAATACCTTAATAATGCTGAAGAAGAAAATAAAGTAGAAACTACCAAGACCATCTGCTAAATAGTTAGTGAGCAGGCAAAAAATATGTCACGACTTGGATTTAAACCTTATGCCAAAATAAAAATCATCCTCAACACTTCGAAATAAATAAATAAATTAGCTTTAACAAGTTGAACTCCACAATTCTTACCTTAACTCCATTCAAATTCACCAAACACAAATATAAAATCAACAAATTAGACGAAGGAGAAAAAAATAAAAAGAATTAAATTTTGAGAAGTGTTTGCAGTCTTTGCAAACTTGGAATGAGATTCAGAGATCAGAAAACTCCAGAAAAGAGGATTAGAGGTTCCAGTCAGTTTGAGACCCCGAGCAAGGAGATGGTAGGTGGAGTAAGAGACGTTAAGAAAAAAAGTTAGAGCACAAGCTCCACAACAACTTGTTCAAATAATGAAGGATTTCCCAAGCCAATACTTAAAATCAAATAGAGTATTCTACATACTTCAATCTCCAACAAAAAAGCATAGATAATTTCATAGATCTGTGATTCTTAAATAGAGTTGAACAGAATACGAAGAAAAAAAATTAACTGACTAACTCTGATGTCAAAAAACCAGGATTGACTAAGAACTTTCCTTACTTTTTGAGAGGACATAGGGCTAGACCAAGGTTAGATGAAAGGAAAAACAAATTAGGGTTTAAATTGGAATAAGAAGAAACCCATTGGAATCTTCTCGTCCCCCTGGTGATCCTCTGCTCTCGACTACATTCCCCCATACCGCAACAATTATTCAATCAGTGATACAAATGAACACCACACCAAATCTTCCCAACAAAACATAGATCTCGATTCTCTCTTGGCTATTTCACGAAAGAGGAGGCCAAACTACTCCTCAATTGTCTCCCGCCTCTCTTGATTTTAGGAACCACTGAAATTTGTGAAATTTCATTGCTTGTGGGTCTTGATGTTGTTGTTGATGATGATGTGAGCTCGTACAAGACCTAAACATCGGTTGAAAATGGATAAAGAGTACTGAAGGCTTAGGGTTTTTCACACTCATAACTGGTGTGGGTGTGGAAGTATATACTTTTGGCGGATGTGAAAATCATTTGGGGGGAATGAAAATTTAGGCATATATATATCATGAAAGAAAATGATGCTTTTCAAAAGTGTCGAGGATCCAAAAAATAGATTTAATGATGACGCTTAAAATTAAGCGCCAATGTTTCTAAATCCATGTCGTTCAATGACGCTTCTAAAAGCGCCATAGTAAACAAGCGCCAATGATTGTACACTTCAAACTAAATCATGTCACTTTTTTTTAAAGTGTCAAGGAAGTGAGTGTCATCATTTTCATTTTTTGTAGTAGTGTATGTTAATTATTACCTTAGGATAACTTTTTAAGGTTTAAGGCAGATTGATTAATTAGAGGGGGTCTCTACCCTAATAATAAGAATCATGACTTGCCTAAAGTAGGTTTGATACTTATGATACTAGGATACCTTGCAAAAGGACATGCACTTTGAGAACACTGCATTTTTGCTAAATTAATTACCAACTTGCCTTGAAAGCTTAGTTCTTTTTATAAATTCATGGAATTATTTTATTTGTTACATATATCATATTGTTTACTTGATCACCTCTTATCTCTTGTTTAAATTGGACCTAGTTATAGACTAAAATTTAATTTGGATATAATAATTAGTTGCATAAAAGCTAATTTTAGGTAGAGCTTTTTATTTCCTTTTAAAAAGCCTAGCAGAAACAAAGAATGGTATATCAAAGGTGGCATTAGATGGTCTAGAAGACCAAGTATCTCTTACTTGGCTTTTGGATAATGTATTACAATAGCAACACATGTCTATTATCATGGTCTAAGATATTCTCTTTAAAGTTGTAAGGGTTATTTAATGATAAGGGTAAGTTAACTAGATAAGTTGCCCTTAGGACTATTATGAACACTAGGATTCATGGGATCTTAGAGATCTTACCAAATTCCTTTGATATGGATAAGAGGATTCTCAAATATTAGAAAGGTGTTGACATGGTAGTCAAGGTTTTTTAGTCTCTTTTACTAAGAAGAAGACAAACAACACCAAATAAGAAAATTTCAAGAAAAGGAAATAAAATAGTAAGGTCAAGGGTAGTGATTCCTTTGTAGCCCTTTAGGATACTGAAGAGAAATGGCCGAACTACCCAAGGATAGACAAGTACACATCATATTCTCATTGTCAAATAAATAGGGGTGGATTCATTCTAAGTCCACTAGTTGTAGTTCTCTAAGGGATTTTCAACAAGTGAGAAGGTTAGATGATGAGATTATACTTACCTTAGCTTTAGTTGTAAGGTTAATTGTATAGGCTAGTTTGAGGTATTACATCTTTTATGTGAGACTCCGTTATCACTTTACCAAGGAATGAGAATAATTAAATCTCACTAAAAGTAAGAACCTAACACTAATTAAAATTTTTTATTTTAAAGCCTAAGTTATTTTTAATCTAAACAGAATCCAAAGACTGGTTAAGTTTGGACATTATGATTCTAGAGGATCTTTCAATTTGTGAATCTTATATGGATGGTAAAATGACTAAGAGGCCTTTTACTGTTAAATGACATAGTGTTAGGTTTAAGCCTTTAAAAGTAAGACATTATGTAACAAAGTCAAACTTGATTGTCTTATTTCTGTCATTTTTATGCATTGACATTGATTTAAGCATTCGACTCATATTTCTTATATTGTACATGACTTAAGTGCATTAAGAGTGGCATGGAGGATGTAAGTCATAGGTTCCTTATAAGTAGATAAGTTGTTCATAGTCAGTTCATGGATTTGGGGAATCCAGTATAAATTATAGTGCATCACCTCTTACTTGGACAATCAACTTGTCTTGGATATCAGGATGAGTTTCCCATGGTGAAGTGTGTGTGATGCATACTGGATAGGACCTATAGTGAATCATAATGGAAGACTATTAGCTATCATGATTCATTAAGCTACTATATTGCATGGACTCTCAACCTTGAGAGAATGTTGAGTCTGTGTTGAAATCAATAAGAGGTTATGGCCTATAGCTGAGACCCTAAGGTGGTCATATATCCCTATGAATTGGGTCACTATTGATGAAGGCTGGTAACAATAGGTATTCTCAATAGAAGCACCATGATCCAAAGGACATGTGATCTTGGTTTATAAATTTATTTATTTACATAAGGTATTAGAGTACAGTTAATTCTCTTTAGTGGAATGTTGAATCAACTTCAAAATTAGATTCTGAAGAAGCTAGTAGTCCTATGGGTCCTAATAGTCCCCACTCTAAGCTCATATACCATGATGATACAATTTATGAGGGTTGAATTGGCTCTAGGTTCACTCTTGTGCGTAAAGACATTTTAGTAATTACACAACATTGGATAGGAGATAGTGTACAGGTTCTCTGGATTGGCCTAATAAATTAATTAAATGGCCATGTGTGGTTAATTAATCCATTAGGACCCATTTTAGGCTAGGTTAAGTGACATAAGCCTTAGTGGGCTCAAGTCACTTGAGCCTAGTAGGAGAACCCTATAAATAACCCTTAAAGGTTAAGGTTTCCATCACTTTTTTTGTAAGAGCCGTCTTCTACCTCCAAAGAAAAAAAAGAACTTAGGATTCTCTTATTCTAAAACCCACACTTTGGAGTGTCGAGATCATGGTTTAAGTCATCGGGTGGAAGATCTTGGGTGTACAAGACCTTTAAACTCTTCAGGCTTCATCTTCACTAAGTAGAATTGTATGGGAATGCCCAAATTAAAGGTTAAGTTTTCTAATGACTTTTCTCTAGATCTTAGAATGTTAAAAATTTGATTTTTGCTTTTGCTGCATATGATCTAAAGGCCTACTATAGTTTGCATGCACCTATATGATCTAGGGTTTGGGAACGGAGGATCCAAGGTTCTCAACAACTGGTATCATAGCTTTAGGATAGGATTTTGCATATTAGATATGCTCTAAGGTGTGCTAACTTTGTTTTTCAAGGCTTGTTTTTTGTCCTATGGCACTAGGGATGAATCTATGTGGTTTTAATTATAATATGATGGTTATTGTTATGATTGGATTGTTGGTTTTTCCTAAAATGAGTTGTAAATTTCGTGTTTAGGAGCATAGGATTTTTACGATGTAAAAAATCTTATTTTGATCAATCTTGTAACCTATGGCATTCATAGCCCTTTTCTTAGTTCTGACATTCAGAACCCTTTTATTAGTTTTGACATTTAGAGTCATTTTCTTAATTTTGGCATTTAAAGCCACTTTCTTAGTGTTGATGTTCAAAACCTTTTTCTTAGTGTTGGTGTTTGGAGTCTTTTTCTTAGTTTTAGTGTTTAGATTTCTTTTCTTAGTTTTGGCATTTAGAGTCATTTTCTTAGTTTTGGCGTTCAAAGCTTTCTTCTTAGTTTTCAAGTTTAGAGTTTTTTCTTTAGTGTTGGTATTTAGAACCCTTTTTCTAATTTTGGTGTTCAAAGCTTTCTTCTTAGTTTTCAAGTTTAGAGTTTTTTCTTTAGTGTTGGTATTTAGAACCCTTTTTCTAATTTTGGTGTTTAGAGCCATTGTTTTTAGTTTTGGTGTTCAGAGTCATTCTTTTCCTCATCCTTGATGTTCAAAGTAATAGTTTCCTAGTGTTCAGAGATTATAGTTTTCCACTCTTTGTTCTCATCATTTCATCATATTTTTTATTTTTGTTATTTTGTCGCATAGGTTTTCTTGTATTCCCTTTATTTGAAGTACTTCTTCCCCTTTGTTTGATCTATCTTGGAGTTTATCACTTTATGTGCTAGCAAAAAATTTCTGGTCCTTCTTAGTTCTTTGATATAGTTCATTTTGTTCCACTCATTACATATGTCTACTTATATTCTTGACACTCATGATCTTTACCAAATAGAGACATATTCATAGACCCTTCATTTTGTCCTAGTAGCACATGTTACCCTTTATGTTCTCATTCATTTCTAGTTGCCTTATAGCCATCCCATGGTGGTCCATTGTCACTCATTTGATACTTTTTCTTTAAGGCACCTCTAGAGATGTATTATTAAGGGATTTTTATAGATCCCAAGTGACCTTAGTCTCTTTTTAGCTTAGATCATTTAGATGAATTTTCAAGTTTAGTTCCTTTAAATGCATTTTTAGGGTTAGATCACTTAGATGTATTTTTAGGGTTAGATCACTTAGATGCATTTTTAGGTTTAGATCGCTTAGATGCATTTTTAGGTCTAGTTCACTGAGTTTTAACTTAGGTTCAGCTCACTTAATCACACTTTAACTCAAGTTCAGCTCGTATAAGCTCACTTAGTCTTACTTTAGCTTAGGTTCAACTCCCTTAGTCACACTTCAGCTCACGCTAAGCTCACTTGTTTGCACTTTAGCTTAGTTCACTTAGTAGCACCTCTATTTCAGCTCACTTAGGTACACTTCAGCTCACGTTCAACTCACTTGGTTGCATTTTAGCCTAGTTTACTTAGTGGCATCTCATGTTCAGCTCACTTAGGTACACTTCAACTTGCATTCATCTCACTTAGTTGCATTTCAACTTAGTTTACTGAGTGGCACCTTTGGTTTGGCTCACTTAGTTCATTAAATGCACCTTTGTTTAACTCACTTAGATTCACTTTAGTTAAGCTCACTTAGTTACATTTTAGGTTAGTTCACTTAGTTTAGTATACTTAGTTGCATTTTAGGAACTTTGTTAGTTGCACTTTAGTTCATTCCATTTAAGCACACTTTAAGTTAGTTCATCTAGGTTCATTTTAAGATAGTTTATCTAGAAGCATTCTAGAAAAATCTTTGGGTACACTTTAAGACAACATTTTTTTATGACCTATGTATGACTTGTGCTTAGAGATTGAGTTTGGATTTTTATTTTTTAAAATTAGAGGGGGGGCTTGGATTTTGTTTTTGGTAGGATTATTTAACACACACAGACAGAGAGAGCCATAAAGGGTTGCATATTTGATTGAGATTTTCTTTAGAGAGGTTGAGAAACAGTGTGAGAGCTTTTTCGTTTTACATTGAATAAGCTTCAGTGTTTTGGCATAAATTTGGCTACAAATATCGAAATGAGGTGATTCTTAAAGCCATGGAAAGCTAAGAGAAAGTGATATAATTGGTCTTTCAACAACTTTTCCTGAATCAATTATTATCAAGAAGAAAATTGGGTGACAAGTTTCAAGTAAAGTATTAACCTTTGAGTGTCCATGATATAAAGGGTTCTTTTGAATTGGGAGATGCAAAGGAGCGGTTTTTTTAGGAGATCTACAACCATATAAATTATTTTTGAGAAGTTTTAGATGCATTGGAGTTTGACTTTGAGAGTCCATTCCATATGTGATTATTTTGAATTGGAAGACATATGCGAGTTAAGGATACACAACCATATAGATATTCTTTTGATTCATGTCATTAGAGAATTTGATATTGAATGGGTTTATTGAGATACACCATTGGAAAGTTTGAGATTGAGTTAGATTCTCCTAGAAGGTGTTAGCTACATAGAGAGATTCTCACTTGGAAGTCCATGACATCCTGAGATATTTTAGAGAGAATAAGACTCTCTTTGGAAAGGGAGAGCCAACCATATATTGAAAAGAGGGCTGCATATTGGAAGTTAGGATTTTTAGGACTCTTTGATTACTACTCAAAAAGTGCTATTTGATAGCTTATAATTAATCCTTTTAAACACTTTTGAGTAGTAGTTAGTGCCTTTTAACCCAATTAGCATGTTAAGGCCCCTTTCAATCAATTCTAATCAAATTGTGTAAGTTTTGGTGTTTTTGTTAGTATTTTGATCACCAAAGCATTATGAGATTGAGGAGAGTTATATGGAATCCTTGGAAAGTAATGGGAAGCTTAGAGGCATGAAGAATCAAAGCTTTGAAGCACTTTTGCCATAAACAAGTCTGAAATGCAAGGGGAAGCAAAGAGAATCCAGCCATGAAGCATTTTTTATGATAGTCACTGCAGCCACTTTTGGAGCACTTCCTGATGTCCAATTTATGTATTCTATATGTCATTTGAAAGCTTAGGAAGTCAACAATCCAATGCTTCAAGCCGTGTGCAATTCGGAGTTGAAATGAGGAAGTTACAGCCTTTGGAAGATGACTGCTCCAAGCTGAAGGAAGGATTCAGAAAAGTGCTGCGGAATCAACCTTTTGTTGCGGAATGATTTCGCAACACTTTTGTACAGTGCTATGGATTTCCCCTGAAGCTTCACGCCGCGATGGAAGCCAAATACCACAAGATGGAAGTCCACTTTGCATAGGTGTTGAATCAGCCTTTTGCTGCAAAGAAATTTCGCAGCCCTTCTTGTGCACCTGCGAAATTTAGCAGACCTCACTTTTCACCTGCGAAGTGGTCCTTAGTGCTTCCTGATATTTGTAACCAACACTTGGAGATATTTTTCATTAGATTTTTGTTGCCTAAATGCCCAAATTCTCCTTGTAAGCCACTAGTTATAGGATTCCTTAACTTTTAAGTTAGGAATTTGGCTAAAATATCCATGTAATAGCTGAAAATGTAATTTTGGTTTAAATAGAGCCCGAGGAGCCTGTTCTGAGGGTGTTGAACCTTTTGTAAGTTTGAAAGAAAGTAATATACAGAGCTTGAGCTCTATTCTACCTTACCTTCTCACTTGATTGTATTTTTTTTACTTACTAAGTTATGCACTCTCTGAGGAGCTTTCCCCAGAGAATGAGTAGCTAAACCTTTTAGTTCCTTGGAGTTAAGGTTGCCGGGAAAGATTCCAAGTGCAAGAATCAGAAGCTTTGTGGTTTCAGCTAAGAATGAAGAGAAAATGTGTCCCGTGAATGGTTTCTAATGTTTTTAGTTAACTTAAAACACCTTGGAGTCACCTGGGCCAACACTTGGTAAGGCAAGTGATCTCTAACCATGGAGATGCACTAGTTTACCCCTTGCGAGCCTCTGGTAGGTGACTTCAAGGTAGGATTTTCTAGAATAGCCAACACTTGGTAAGCTTTTGGACTCTAAGGAGACATCCATTAGTTATCTCTTGCGAGCTTGTGAAAGGAAGTCCAAGGTTAAAGATCACCTTGAATGGTAAAGGCTAGTGAGAGGCTCAAACCATTGCAAGTTGCATCAGTAAGAGAATTAAAGCTGAAATCCAATTGTGGGATGCATTTGTGCAGTACCTGTTAGAGAATTGACTTTATGTTAATTCTCTAATGTGAGGAATTGAACCAACTGACCGGAGCTATGCTATTGCATGAGGAACCTCCCCTGTAAACCTGAATCTCCAAGGAATGCTTTTCTTCTTAAGTAATTTTCATCACTTGTTGTGTTGTTGATCTAAGTCCAAACCTTTTTCAACCAAAGTTTGTGTTTTATTTCTTAAGCTATTCTTGAAATGAAACAGCACCAATTCACTTTGAATTGGTATCATTTTTAGTTTGAGTACCCTTCCCAGTGAACGATCCTAGAACCACTATGCTATAGTAGCTTTTTCTTTGCTACCCTAGTTCATGGTGTTGTAGGTTATAAATTTTGTTGATTACTCCCGCCATCAAGGAGCACCAGCTGGACACGAATCAGCTGAGACACCAATTAGGCATGAATCACTCTTTTGTAGATGTTTTGAATATTGAGAAGAGATTTATTCCATAACACATAGGAGTCTTAGAGGCTATATGAGAAAAGACTCTTTTAAGGAAAGGAAATGCATGGCCATGAGGATTTTAGGAAAGTGGATACACTATTTTGAGGGAGATTTACACACAATTTTGAAAGATTTAGAGAGGCATTGGGAAACACATGGATGGAGGCATGCTTAGCTGCCTATGAAGTGGGAAAATACATGACCAATTGATTTTGGAGATTAGGGGAACAACTTTAGAGGAGTTTGGAAGATTCTTTTAAGATCAATACGTGATTCAAAGGAAGATGCATAGGAGGGGGGAGGGCTTAGGGGGCACATTAGAGATCCATGGTTAGAAAGGAATAGAAGAAGAGATGAAGATGACTTTGGCATTAAAGGAAATTCATAGACTGCCCATAAAGAGGTTCGATAGTTGAAGATGTTCACAAAGTCATTTTAGAGGAAAAAATTGATAGTAAGTTTAGGTACTTTGTTTTCTTTTATTTACATTAATCTAGTCTTCATTCTTTGATCTTTTATTTTTCTCTCATTAATGTAGTTTATGATTCTAAGTTAATATTTTTTTTTATTGATTATTGATTATTCATGAGTATGATTCTAAATTACTAATTTTTTCTTATTGATTATATATTATTATTTCATAAGATTCCAAGTTACTATTTTTTTTTTATTGATTATTGATTATCCATGAGTATGATTCCAAGTTACTTTTTTTTTTGGATTGATTATATTTTGATTGTTCATGAGTATAATTCCAAGTTACTATTTTTTTTTTTTTTTATTGGTTATTCATGAATATGATTCTAAGTTACTGTTTTTTTTTATTGATTATATACAAAGTTTTTAAACCCAAAAGTGTAAGGCAAGACGTTTTTGTTCCCATGAGGCGAGGCATAAGCCTCAAAGCATTGAGGCATAAGCTTTTTGAGACCTTAATTTTTATAATTAATAAACATATAAAACTATAATAAAGATATATAAAAAATAAAAATAAAATATATAAAACTAAAAACCTTCATAACAAGTTAATTTAAGTCGGAAAAACCATCCAAATAGTTCCACACTTAGACAAAAGACCATAATAAGTCATGAAAAGAACCATCATAACTCAAATACATTAACTAAAATGTATCAATTTAGATCATCATCTCCAATATCATCATCATCCTTGTCCAATGTATCTATAATAAGAAAGCTTGCAGTATTGAATTCTCCTATGTCATTTGATTCTTCATCTTCATCAATTCGTGTCAAGTTAACCTCCTTTTCTTTCCTTTTGCTTCCACTTTGACCTAGCATAAAGAACAAAGTAAGTTTAGAAAATTACAACTCATGATTAAATTTAATAAAGTTTATAAATTTAATTTTTTAATACTTACTTGCAAAGTCATCATGTTTTCTTTTGATGTCTGAAGAAACAATATTGGTTGATGGTGCTCGAATTTCCTCTCCTTATGATGACAAAATTCTAATGACATCAACATTAAATAACTTATCATCTTCAAGCCAAATAGCATCACGTGGAAGGAGGGGATCTTTTTTCTCTGTAATCCATTCATCATTCAAATCAATCTCCTCCACTAATATTGGATCAACATTTTGTCTCCTTTGTAAATTTCATTCTTTCAATCTAGTATTGTTATACCTAACATACACTGGAGCATTTAACCTCTTATGTTCAAGTCTTTTTTTTTTTTTTTGTATGAATCTACCAATGGAAAAAAAAAAGTCCATATGTTAAGATTGAAATATCTAAATATTAAATTTTTAAATATCCAAGTTAGCTAACATAAATAGAAATATATCTAGTAAAATTAGAAGTATTATCAATTCAAAAGTACTCCAATTTCTCTCACATCCTAAAGCATTACAAGTGAGGCTAAGGACTTGAATAACAAACTTTTGTAACTCTGGTGTTGAAGCCCTAAAACGCAACCACACACTTATGAGACTTCTTAATTTTCGAGAATAAATTATAACATGACTTTCAAATTCACCTCTTGCTTGGTTAAACAAATCTAGTTGAATATCAGTTGTTAAACGTTCTTTGTAATCTAACATCTTATCCATGCTTTCAAATAAGCCCTTCCTTATTTCATCCATATTAGAGAACTTGTCTAAGCACAATTGGGGATTAAGATAATAACCCATTGAATGTAAAGGTCGACGAAGTTGTGGGGTCCATCTTGCATCTATTTTCTCCAAATTGGCTTATATTTTTTCTTAATGCCCCCATGATTTAATGCAATCTTCTCCTTGGCCAAATCCATCAACTCATAAATATAAGCCATGGTTGGTCTCTCCTCTAAATCAACCTCTCTCAAAGCACTAATTAATGGGATAACGATTTTTTATACAAAAAAGCAACATGAGGCCAAAATTTTGGATAAAATAACACGGTACTTTGAGCTTTCACACCTTCTATATTTTTTGTCCAACTATTAGAACACCATTTCTCAAAGGAGAAAACTGCCATGAGAGCTTATTTTGCTTATAAAGATTTTAGAGAGTGAGAAAAGTTGTAGCAAACCATGTAATTGTTGTATGAATAAGTTCATAATTTTTTTATAAATGTTCTCATCAAACTACAAACCTAAGTGTGTCCATAAATGAATTTCACCACTTGCCTAGCTTGTGAAAGTTATTCTCATGAAGCTTTAGCTTTCCAATATCCTCCAACATCAATCAATGCAATGGGTAACACAAGAAGTCCACCATAATGTTTTCCTCTTTTCTATGAGCCTCATTCTAGCATTGACATAATTAGAGGCATTATTAGTGATAAGTTTCACGACATTCTTCTCTCCAATTTCTTCAACCACCTCTCAAGATATTTGAACATTAATTCTCCATTTTTAATTGTGTCAGATGTATCAATTGATTTCAAAAACCATGTGTCAGCTAGACTATTCATAAAAAAAATATTATCAAGCACCTACTTTTTTTTATCTGTCTAACTATCAAACATAATAGAGCATCCATGTTGTTTCCATGGTTTTTCAAGTTCTACCATCATGATGTTGATACCATTCACTTCTTCTTTAAGAATCCATGTCCGCAAATCATGCATAGATGGAGGCTTAAACTAGGCCCAAAGTTTGCAATAACATTGACCATAAGAATCTAATATGGAGCATTTATTGTATTGAATGAGAGACCCTTTGAGTACATAAAACGACCTGTTTTTCTACACACTTCTTTTCTTTCTTCTTGCTTCCATTTAGAATTCAAAGTACTTTGTCTTGGTTCTGAAATGGTAAACTTATCCATGGGTCCTCTAGGAATAGGTTGCCCACTCACACTTCCTTTTCCACTTCTAATTGTTTTACAAAATACACTCTCATTCATTGGATTTCAGTCCATGCCAATTTCTTCAAGCAATTAATTCCTTTTTTATATTTGTTCCCTAAAATTTTTTAATGCCTCCTTGAATTCCAATCTTACATCTGCACTAACTTTGGTACATGGTTTCATACCATGATGAGTTCCAACCACATGATGTTTAAGTTTATTTACCATTCTCATACATCTTTTATTATAAAATTTGCATCTTATATACTTCTCTCTAGAGACTTCAATAACACACTTCCATACAAAATCTTTTCTTGAAACTTTTGATTTCGAGAAACTCATACTAAAAAAATAAAATAATTCAATTACAAATTTTTTTTAAATAAATTGCATAATTATTTAAAAACATAAAAAAAAAATTCCATTCTAAAATTTTTAAGATTAAATATTAGCATAACTAATGATTATTTATAATAATTTAATAAACCTAATTATTTATATAATTTTACTATTTTTCATTAGAAAAAAAACACGAAATATGAGAGTGGAAATTAGAATATGATAAGTGGATACCAGATTTTGGTGATTGTAGCTTTGTGAGATGACAAAAGAAAAAAAAAAAAAAGTGGGTCAAATCACAAATAATAAAATGTTAAAAAAACTAATTGTTTTTTTCCCATAAAAAATTAAAGCTAGAATTTGTTTTTAATGTAGCTATAGGTTATTAAAACTAAAATAAAATTGGTATATGGTCTCCACCAACCAGTTACTGTGGTTGCATGGGATTAAAAAGAAAAAATTCATTAAATATTAAACTAAAATCTAGTAGTTGTGGGAGAGTAAAAACAACATCTAGTTTTTGTACCCCACTAACAAGTTACTATATATTAAAAAAAGAAAAGTGGTTAAAGTTCAAACCACAAATAATAAAAAACTAAAAAAATTGGTTCTCTTTTCTCCAATAAAAAAAAAAAAAAAAAAAAAGAATGATGGTTTGGTCAAAGTTCAGACCACTAATAATAAAAGAAAAAAAATGGTTCTCCATTTTCCCATAAAAAAATAAAATAAAAAATGAAAAATTAATACAAAAACTTAGCATCATGGTGTAGTTGTAAATTGAGGGAAACAAAAAAGAAAAAAATAGAGAAAATAGATAGAAGAATGCAGAAAAGGAAGGAGGGTGTGCTTGTGCATCACAAAGGAGACTGTCAAGACAAGAGTCTAAGACTTGCTTGCTGCCGGAATGAGATGGTGTTGTTAGGCTACCACTAACAAGTTACTGTACATTAAAAAAAGAAAAGTGGTTAAAGTTCAAACCACAATAATAAAAAACTAAAAAAATTGGTTCTCTTTTCTCCAATTAAAAAAAAAATGATGGTTTGGTCAAAGTTCAGACCACTAATAATAAAAGAAAAAAAAATGGTTCTCCATTTTCCCATAAAAAAATAAAATAAAAAATGAAAAATTAATACAAAAACTTAGCATCATGGTGTAGTTGTAAATTGAGGGAAACAAAAAAGAAAAAAAAAATAGAGAAAATAGATAGAATAATGGAGAAAGGGAAGGGGGGTGTGCTTGTGCATCACAAATGAGACTATCAAGACAAGAGTCTAAGACTTGCTTGCTGCCGGAATGAGATGGTGTTGTTAGGCTGCCACAAAATATTGTGAGGTATGAGTTTCATGAAGTTAGGGTTAAGGTTGGTTTTTTCCTCTAATTTATTCTCTATTCTTCTCAGTTTTGTATTAATGTGATTTTTGGGTTCTTTAGTACGTAAAGGGTGCAACCAAAGCTATCCTTTGCCACGCCTCACCATGAAAGGCGTACACCTTTCTGGACTCCCGTTTTATTCTCTACACCTCAACTTGTTTTTGCCATGCTTAGCCTTGAGTTATGCTTAAAGGTGTACCTATAAAAAACCTTTGAAAACTTTGATTATATATTGATATTTCATGAGTATGATTCTAAGTTACTTTTTTTAAAAAAAAATTATTGATTCTATGCTGATTATTCATTTGTTGCTTCTAAGTTGGTTTTTTTTTTAATTTCTTTGATTAATTATTAGTTATCATTGAGTTGACATGCTTCCAAGTTTCTCTTTTTGAAAATCATATGATGATGTTAGTTATTTGAAAAAAAAAATTATGATGATGTTTTGATTATTCATGAGTTAATTGCAAGTTTCTTTCTTTCTTTCTTTCTTTCCTTTTTTTTTTTTGAGTCACATGATGACATTAGTTAGTTTAAAATTTTTAGGTGATTGTAAATTGACTTTTCATAGGTGGTTGCAAGTTGCATTTTTTTTAAAGAAAAAGAAAAGTTTACATGATGATTTGTAGGTTTAAGCATTTTGATAATTGTATGATGATTAATATTTATGAGATGTTAGAAACTATAAGTCCCTAAATGTTTTTTTATTTTTAAAGATCACATGATTGTTAGTGTAAGCATTTTGATAATAAAATGTTTTAATATTCATTTGTAAATTGTTGATAATTGGATGCAATTGATTATTTTGATTTTTTGATTGATGTTGATGACAATTAGGGTTAGGTTTGTTGTCTTTGGTGTTGTTCTCACTCAATTCAAGTCATTTAATTATACATAATAGGTGGTTTGGGGCTACTCCATTTGGTTTTGCATTGTTTTTGGATCATTTTGTGGTTGTTTAGTGGCAATGATTATAATGCTAAGTTTCATGCCACTTAATACCTTACACTTTAATGGGGTTGTTGTGTTTAATATTTTGTATGCTTGAATATCAATATAATCATTTTTTCAAAGAAAATAATTAAATCCATTCAATTTTCTTTAAAAAATCATCTTAGGTCATTAGGTTTTAAAAAAAAAATGCAACCAATTTCAATCAATATGCATCTTTCAATTTTTATTTATTTTTAAATAAATTTTGATTTTTGACATGCAAATCAAAATTCATGGTGCCAAATAAAAATGGAATGATCCTTAGCCTTGATGAACTCACTAATGTTCATATGAGGTTGAAGATGTGATTCGTGCCCAATTGGTGTCTCAGCTGATTCAAGTCCAGCTGGTGCTCCTTGATTGAGGGAGTAATCAACAAAATTTATAACCTATTACACCATGAACTAGGGTAGCAAAGACAAAGCTACTATAGCATAGTGGCTCTAAGATCGTTCACTGGGATGGGTTTTCACTTTGTAAATGATATTAATTCAAAGCTGAATTGGTGCCTTTTCATTTCAAGGTTAGCTTTAAAAGAAAACATAAAGATGTTTGAATGAAAAAAGTTCGGTTTTAAACTAACCAAAAATAGTAACTGATTTTACTTACAAAGAAAAGTGTTTCTTGGAGTTTCAAATCACTAGGCTCAGATTCCTCATACAAAAAGGGAGTTTCGGTCACTTGTTTCTTTTCCTCGCATTAGAGAATTAACATATAGTTCCTTCTCCAACCGGTGTTGTACAGATGCTTCCCATTAATGGGTTCAAACACTAAATCCCTCTCACTGATGCACCTTGCAATGGCTCATACCTCTCACCTAGCACTTGCCATTCAACATGATCTTTAACCTTGGATTACCCGTCAAAAGCTCGCAAGAGATAACTAATGGATGTCTCCTTGGAGTCCAAAAGCTTACCAAGTGTTGGCTATTCTAGAAAATCCTACCTTCAAACCACCTCCCAAAAGCTCGTAAGAGATAAACTAGTGAATCTCCATGGACGGAGATCACTTGCCTTACCAAGTGTTGTCTCAGGTGAATTGAAGGCATTTTAAGTTAACTAAAAATATAGAAATCACTAACGGGTCACACTTTCTCTTCATTAAAAACTAAAACAACAAAACTTCCAATTTTTCATTCGGAAACTTACCCGGCTTTCTTCACTCCAAGAGACGAAGAGCCTAGCCTCTCATCATCTGAGGAAAAATCCTCAGAGTTTGATTGGCTAGAAAGAAAAATAACGAGAAAACAAAAATATATATAAGAAACAGAGCAAGTACTCTGTTCGTCGATTACATATATGATATCTATATGATATCTTTTTACAATGGATGCAAGGGAATATATAAAGAAGTTTTTCCAACCTTCCTAGCTAAGAAATCTTATGGTTGGTGGATTACAAGGAGAAGAATGGAAATTTATACAAAAATATCTAAAGAAAAGATCTAAAAGAGTCGGTGCACAAATATCAGGAAACTTCAGGAGAAATTTCGCAGCAAAAGGGTGATTTCGCAGCCGTGCAAAATTCTTCCTTCAGCTTGGAGTGATTGGCTTCCAATGGTTGTAACTCCTTCATTTCAACTCTGAATCGCACACTGTTTGAAGCATTGGATTGTTGACTTCCTGAGATTTGAAATGGTATATAGCATGTAGAAAATGGACTTTGGGAAGTGCTCCAAAAGTGCGAAAGAAGACTGCAACTACTGTCCTCTGTTTTCTTCACTCTGTTTTCCTCTTTGCTTTTCTCCTCTTTGCTTCTCTCCTTTGCTTGGCTTGTCTTAATGATCCAAAAAGCTGTCAAAACACTAAAACTAGCCACAAATATGATTAGAAGTCATTGCTAGGTCCTTAACATGCCAATTGGAATAAAAATGGAGAACTACTACACAAAAGTGCTTAAAACATAATGAATTAAAGGCACAAAATAACACTTTTTGGGTAGTAATCAAGATGCACCAACTGACACATTGCTAGTGCCTGAGCAATGAAGGAAAGAAAAATAAAGAAAAATAGATAATATAATATTTTATAAAATCATGTTGATCACTCCAAAAAATAATCAAGTGGCATGACTGATCAAACTCTCACATGGAACATGAAAGAAATAAAACTCAAACTTTAATAGGAGCTATCAAATAATTTGCCTAGTCACAATTCATAAAGAGTAGGCATTATGCAAATTTAAACTTCAAAATAATTTCCACTCCCACAGGTCCAAACCTTACTCTTCCACAAAAATCTAAGTGTTATTTATTAGCTTCCGAATATAGTATGTTGAACTAATCTCTCCCCCAACCTAGTTCTTTTTCAAAGCTAAGCAAACTGATCAACCTCCAATAGGCTAAGAACGCACCTGTTTTCTCACAATTTTTTTCTTGTAGGAGTGCAAAGCTTAAAGGCATTCTTTTCTAAATTGTCCATGTAACGGGGGTCCATCGATGACTCCCAACCAATCAAGGTTTAGGGCATCAAGCTTTAAGGATTTTTCAACCACTAGCTCCTCGGATTTCACCCCGGACTTTTGAGAATGAATTTTTAATACCCAAGCACCTACAATATGTTAAACTCCACCTATTCACCCATGTAATGAGCATTGAGGTCGGTGACTCCCAACCATTGAAGGCTTAGGGCACCAGGTTTTAAAGATTTTCACCATATACCCCTCAGACCTTGCTCGGGTTTCAAGGCAAGTAAAACATTTTTCTTTTTCTTTCTTTTTTTCAAAGACTCATTGGCCTTTTACAAAGTGTCTCAACACTATTAAAATGAGGTCAAAGGTACCAAGTCTAAATTTTCCTAAGTCAAGGGGGAAAATAGTTTTTCATCTTATAAACGGAACCTAGTGTGCACAGTGTGTGAATAGCTTAAAGTGGAAGCACTGAGGTTGAATTCAATAGATGTTTCAACAATTCATCAACTTTAGTAAGCATAATACAAACTCTAAGTCAAGTAAAAAGACAAAAATTCAATTTCTCCCTTTTCATTTTGAAAATTTTTCCTTAATAACCATGGAGAGTAGAATAAAAACTTTAAAAAAAATTTAAAATTAAACAAAAAGCAACTAAATTACCAAAATAACTTAGCATTAATAGCAATACTTACTTCCTCAACTCTCCCCCCAACCAAGTTGAACATTGTCCTCAATGTGACAAAAGCGATTAAAAAATAGGGAGGAAGTGGTACCTCCTTAGTGACATGGAGTCTGAGTCATATAGGAGAAACCACATGTTTAAAAAAAAAACAAAAGAATCAATGAGTAGAGAAAATAGAAAAATGCCAAGTTTAAACAAAAAATGATGTCTATATATGATGCATCATCAGTAATACATCCAATCCTAGAATATAAGACATCAAAATATGGAATTATTTATACTATATAAAGAGAAAAAGTAAAGAGATGATCAAGTAATGGTAAGGTCCTGTGGAGCTGATGCATCTATGGTGGCCTTTTGAGTGGGTTGGATCAGGACTTTGGCCTCTGTTCTAGTAGTCTCCTTAGGTGGCATAGTCTCCTCAACTGGAGCTCTCAGTTGGAGCTATGGGCTTTGATGGTTTAAGGAGGTAAGAAATGGAGTAAAAGGCTTTGTGTGTGTGATCTCAGGGTGCGCGGGGCTCTCCTCTTCATATGCATGGTCGTGGGGCTCTGTTAGCATTTTAGCAACTTCCCTTGGCTTTGCAAGGTGTTTTTGCAAACCTCCTGCCATTTTACAAGTCAATTTCGCAATTTGAAGGCCATTTCGACGCTTGGAGGTGATTTCGCAACCATTTTGAAGCTTGAAGATCATTTCGCAGCAAAGTGTCATTTTCGCAGACCATTTCGCAGCCTAAAGGTGATTTCGTAGCCAAAGGCCATTTTCGCAGCCCATTTCACAGCTACGAAATGAGTGTACGGGGCTTCGAAATGGCACTCGTCTGCCAAAAAGTGGTTTCGCAACTTCGAAATACCCTATGAAATTGGAAGTTTTTACGCTTTGGGATTTCGCAGCCGTTTCGCAGCTGCGAAATGAGGGTCACTGTGCTGCAAAATGGCACTCGTGTGCCAAAAGTGGTTTCACAGCTGCGAAATGCCCTACGGAATGGAGCTTTGACTGCGAAATTGGGAAATTTCATGCTTTGGAGCTTCGCAGCCATTTCGCAGCTATGAAATGGGGGTTCCTGTGCTGCAAAGTGGCACTCGAGTGCCAAACTTGGTTTCGCAGCTGCGAAAATTTTCGCAGAGAGGGACCTGAGGCTGCGAAATGGTTTCGCAGCAAAGTGCCGATTTTGCAGAGGTTGCGAAATCTCGCAGACCCTTGTTTTTACCTTGTTTTTGCCCTGTTTTTGTACTTTTCTCGCTCCGAAAGACTTCCTTTCAATTTCTTTGCATTTTCTCCTGATTTTGATCATCCAAAAACCTATATTACATCAAAACAAATTAGAATTAAAGCATTGAAATCAAAATTAAAGCATTTAAATCAAAATTAAAACAAGTAAAAAAAATAAAACAAAAAGGTATGGACTAGCTAGTCTTTAAGAAGACTAAGTCCATCAAAAAATTTGATCCTGATTTAGCTTGCCCGGATCCCATATGAAGTTTGCATTCCTCACTTGAGATTTGCTTTGCATGATTTTCCCATACAAAGCTTGGAGAAAAAGCGGATGCATGTGTTTCTTCGTCATTTCTTCCTTGATGACTATCCTCTGTGGTTCTTCATCTAATTTAAGATCATAGCCATCTTTCTCTGTACTTTTCCCCTTTCTCTTTCCTTTGATTTTCTTCCTCTTTTCTTTCTCTGTTTCACTCTCAACCTCATGCTCTAGCTTGGATGTGGGCAGATCAACCTCTTTATCTCCCTCCTTAGCCTCCATTTCATGGATACCCTTTTGATTTTGATGAGGTTGAGAATGAGAGTTTTCTTTCTCTTGCACTTTGTTGAGGTTGGCAAACCTTGAGATTGAATATTGGAGATTATCTATCTTCTGAGATAGATCATTTTGCACTCCATCCATCTTTTTGTTCAATGAACTCTCTACACTGTCAATTCTTTGACTGAGTTGAGCATTGATGGATTTCTGAGCTTCAACAAAGTCTCCCCCGACCTTGCTAAGATTCACTATAGCTTGTTCAAGGTTCGAGGCTTGCTGAGGTGCTTGAGCAGGTTGCTGGTACTGAGGTGGTTGTGGTTTCCAAGAGAAATTTGGATGGTCCCTCCAATTGGAATTGTAGGTGTTGCAATCACCAAACATTTCCCTCACCACTGGAATGGTAGGACACTCTTCCACCAAGTGCTCATAAGATAGACAAATGGCACAAGGCATAGCTTGCAATGGTGTCTGAGAGATGGCTTGCATTTCTTGCATCTTTGTCATTTCTAGCTCTTCCAATCTCCTTGCCATAGCTGCAATCTTTGCCTTCATGTCGATTTCTTCCTTCAAAATATACATCTCAGCCTTAGCATTAGGTTGAGATGTCATTCTTCCCATATCTCTAGCATTTGGTTCATCCCATCCTCTTGAAAGTTCAGCCACATAACTCAAGAAGTTCATGGCTTCCTCTGCTATCTCGTATTCAATATGACATGCACAACTAGCAATTTGTGAATTAAAAACAGAGAAAACAAAAGAAAACAAAAGAAAAACAATTCAAAGAAAAAAAAAATTAAGGTAAACTAAAAACTAAATAAAAGGTATACTAAAATATGAAAGAAAAATAAACAAATAAAAAGAGTTAGTAAAAGGAAAAGAAAAGTCACCAAACTTGTGATGAAGATCACAAGTACTCTAAAAATGTGATATCACTGTAAAGTGGCACCATCCCCGGCAGCGGCGCCATTTGATTTGTGCCTAATTGGTGTCTCAGCTGATTCATGTCGAGCTGTTGCTCTTTGATTAAGGGAGTAATCAACAAAATTTATAACCTATTACACCATGAACTAGGGTAGCAAAAACAAAGCTACTATAGCATAGTGGCTCTAGGATCGTTCATTGGGATGGGTTTTCACTTTACAAATGATATTAATTCAAAACTGAATTGGTGCCTTTTCATTTCAAGGTTAGCTTTAAAAGAAAACATAAAGATGTTTGAATGAAAAAAGTTCGGTTTTAAACTAACCAAAAATAGTAACTGATTTTACTTAAAAAAAAAAAGTGTTTCTTGGAGTTTCAGATCACTAGGCTCAGATTCCTCATACAAAAAGGGAGTTCCGGTCACTTGTTTCTTTTCCTCGCATTAGAGAATTAACATATAGTTCCTTCTCCAACCGGTGTTGTATAGATGCTTCCCATTAATGGGTTCAAACACTAAATCCCTCTCACTGATGCACCTTGCAATGGCTCATACCTCTCACCTAGCACTTGCCATTCAAGGTGATCTTTAACCTTGGATTACCCGTCAAAAGCTCGCAAGAGATAACTAATGGATGTCTCCTTAGAGTCCAAAAGCTTACCAAGTGTTGGCTATTCTAGAAAATCCTACCTTCAAACCACCTCCCAAAAGCTCACAAGAGATAAACTAGTGAATCTCCATGGACGGAGATCACTTGCCTTACCAAGTGTTGTCTCAGGTGAATTGAAGGCGTTTTAAGTTAACTAAAAATATAGAAATCACTAACGGGTCACACTTTCTCTTCATTAAAAACTAAAACAACAAAACTTCCAATTTTTCATTCGGAAACTTACCCGGCTTTCTTCACTCCAAGAGACGAAGAGCTTAGCCTCTCATCCTCTGAGGAAAAATCCTCAGAGTTTGATTGGCTAGAAAGAAAAATAACGAGAAAACAAAAATATATATATAAGAAACAGAGCAAGTGCTCTGTTCGTTGATTACATATATGATATCTATATGATATCTTTTTACAATGGATGCAAGGGAATATATAGAGAAGTTTTTCCAACCTTCCTAGCTAAGAAATCTTATGGTTGGTGGATTACAAGGAGAAGAATGGAAATTTATACAAAAATATCTAAAGAAAAGATCTAAAAGAGTCGGTGCACAAATATCAGGAAACTTCAGGAGAAATTTCGCAGCAAAAGGGTGATTTCGCAGCCGTGCAAAATTCTTCCTTCAGCTTGGAGTGATTGGCTTCCAATGGTTGTAACTCCTTCATTTCAACTCTGAATCGCACACCGTTTGAAGCATTGGATTGTTGACTTCCTGAGATTTGAAATGGTATATAGCATGTAGAAAATGGACTTTGGGAAGTGCTCCAAAAGTGCGAAAGAAGACTGCAACTACTGTCCTCTGTTTTCTTCACTATGTTTTCCTCTTTGCTTTTCTCCTCTTTGCTTCTCTCCTTTGCTTGGCTTGTCTTAATGATCCAAAAAGCTGTCAAAATACTAAAACTAGCCAAAAATATGATTAGAAGTCATTGCTAGGTCCTTAACATGCCAATTGGAATAAAAATGGAGAACTACTACACAAAAGTGCTTAAAACATAATGAATTAAAGGCGCAAAATAACACTTTTTGGGTAGTAATCAAGATGCACGATATAAACTCATGTATATTAATTGTATTGGGAACCTTGATTTGCTCCATTCCCATGCTCTAGATTGCATAGGGTGCATGCAAATCTATCCTAAGGCTCTCTAAATCTATTGCATCAGATAAATAAGAATTTAAAAACAATAAGAATACCATGAAAAACATAGATCTAGAGAATAAAGCCACATACCTTTGATCCAAATATTCTCGGATTGATTCCAGTCGATGTAGATAACTTTAAAGTAGTGGTAGATCTCATAAACACCATGATATTTTGATCGATGTCTCTTCCTTGTGTCTAAGCACTAAGATGGTGAAGATCTCAAGAGTGAGGGCTAGGTTTCTCTCTCTAGACTGAAGAGGAGAATGGTAAGACTTGGAAACCTTAACCCCTAAAGGGGTATTTATAGGCTTCCTATTGGGCTTGGGTCACTTAATCTAGCCCAAAAAGGTTGCTAATTGATTGATTAACCATAATAGACCCTAATTAATCAATTAGCTCAGTCCAAAGATGCCACTCACATATCCCTGTGCAACCTTACATAATTTCCAAGACGCCTTTATGCACAAAAGTGAACTAAAAACCCATCCAACTCCCATAAACCATACCATCAAGGAATATGAGCTCAAAGCGAGGACCAATGGGATCCATATGAGTACTGGCTCCCTTAGAATCAAATTATGAAACTGACTCAACATCCCACTACAGAGAGTCAACTACACTCTAGTACCCTATATAAATTACAATGAGACACCAAGTGCTCAGGTTTGTGACCTACTATCCACTACATGTAGACTCCCATGAATTAGTGTTTGTAATCTAACAAGGTAGTGCTATCACCTATCAAGATTACCTCTCAAATCCTTAAGTTACAGATCCTACTTATTATGTGATCAATTAACATACTCTAACTCCAAGAAGCATATGCCCAATTCCACTAAAGGAATTACTGTGACCACAAATTTCATGATTGTGTGTCCTTTGGATCACTCAAAGGGATACATTGTCTCAATCCCATGAGATATCATGGAGCCTCTATTGAGAATACCTATTGCCACCAACCTTCATCAATAGTGATCCAATCCATAAGGATATATGACCACTTTATGGTCTCACCCATAGGTCAAAGTCTCAGGTTGACTTTGGGACAAGCTCAATATCCTCTCAAGGTTGAAAGTCCATGCAGTATAGTAACTTGGTGAATCATGTCAATTGATAGCCTTGCATCATGATTCACTATAGGTCCTATCGAGTGTGCATCACATACACTAGTGCACTCACTATGGGAAACCTATCTTGATAGCCAAGACAAGTCATCCCTCCAATTAGGAGGCGGTGCACTATAGTCTCTGCTAGATTGCTCAAATTCATGAACTAATTGTGGACAACTTATCTACTTACAAGGAACTCATAACTTGTATTTTGTATGCAACTCCCACTGCACCCAAGTCATGTATAATGTAAGAGACATGGGTTAAATACTCAAATCAATGTCAATATACCAAAAGGATAGCAAGAGGATAATTAAGACTAAATTTGTTACGACATGCCTTGATTTTTGGGGCTCGATCCTAAAAAATTGGGACTTGGTGGAAGCCCTACATACCTTCACTTTTCAAAAAAAAAAAAAAAAAACCAATGTCACTGATTAATGTATTTCTAACCACTAAATTGAAATATTAGAAACAAATGGCTCAAGATTTTTCTAAAAAAAAATATATATGTATGCTTAGAGCATGTTTCTAACTTCTTAAACTTGTTAATTAAACTTTCTTGGGCTTAAAACAATTTTTTCAATTGGGAAAACTAAGTTGGTTTTTATATAGGTCTCGTTTTGGCCTTATTCTAGACACTTGACCTAGTTTTGAAACAATAAATTATTTCGAATTTCGAATTTCTTTTAATTTTATTCAATATTTTTAATTTTATATTTTTGAAATTAACTTTATATATTTTTTTTTGTTGAAAATCGATTCCCTAAATAGGAGAAACAAATTCTTCTTTCTACACTAGCTGCACTGGCCATGTTTTCCAGTCAAGGGATATTTGGCTAGATTTAAAATCCACCTTGTGTGATCTAAGTATGATTTTATTTTTCTTGCAAAGCACACATCTTAAATGAATTGCATGATGTTTTTTGTGATTTAATCATACATTTAAATAGATTAATTAAATTAGTATTTACATGCTATTGAAATTGCTTTATTTTTTACTGATATGTTTGTGATTTAATCTGGTATTAATTAGGACATAGTTTAATGACCTGACATTTTGAATTATGATCTAGATATATAGATGATATTACTCAATTTTTTTCATGATGAAATTCTATCTATAGTTATTGTTTTTAGATTTATTTTGTATGCTCACTTGTTCTACCATGTTGCTAAATGTTTTTAAAAGTGATAATGAATTTGATTTAATATGAAATAACTGTTAATTGATTAAATTGTTTTGACACTCGACTTATATTTTAGATACGTTAAGGATGAGGAAAATTTTTATTTTGAGAAAATATCACTTCTAAGTATTTTTTTTCTAATTTATTTTATTCATGCCTCAGTTCTAATCTTATTGTTATGTAATATGTATGCTTTCATTAATTTGACCTTTTTTTCACCTATTGTTGAGATTGTTTGATCTTCGACATACACTGTTGCTATGATATACCTGTGAAATAACCTTATTTGTTTTTTAAAAACGCTTAGCTTGTTTTTGAGGTATGTTTCTTCTTCTTCCTCATTTGTTTAATCTCATTTGATACACATGCTTTGTTTAAATAGTCTTTACTATGTTCTATTTTATCATCACCATTGCCACTTTTGTTATTTGGTATCCATTAATTTATTGATCAATTGTCCTCAACGCATTAGTAAAAACCTTTCTTTAGGGTTTAAAGGGGTGTTACCTTATGGTATTGATTACTACCCAAAAAGTGCTATTTTGCACCTTTAATTCATTATGTTTTAAGCACTTTTGTGTAGTAGTTCTCCATTTTTATTCCAATTGGCATGTTAAGGACCTAGCAATGACTTCTAATCATATTTGTGGCTAGTTTTAGTGTTTTGAAAGCTTTTTGGATCATTAAGACAAGCCAAGCAAAGGAGAGAAGAAAAGAGGAGAAAAGCAAAGAGGAAAACAGAGGACAACAGCTGTAGTCTTCCTTCGCACTTTTGGAGCACTTCCCGAAGTCCATTTTCTACAAGCTATATACCATTTCAAAGCTTAGGAAGTCAAGAATCCAACACTTCAAACTGTGTATGATTTGGAGCTGAAATGAGTAAGTTATAGCCATTAGAAGCCGATCACTCCAAGCTGAAGGAAGAATTTTGCACAGCGTTGCGAAATCACCCTTTTGTTGCGAAATGATTTCGCAGCCTTTTTGCATAGTGCTGTGGAATTCCCCCTGAAGTTTCATGACACGTTGGAAGCCGAACACCTCAAGCTAAAAGACCACTTCGTAGCGGTGCGAAATTAGCCGTTTGCTGCGAAGTAATTTCGCAGCCCTTTTTGTGCGTCTGCGAAATCTCGCAGACCTCGTTTTCACCTGCGAAATGGTCCTTAGTGCTTCCTGATATTTGCACCGACTCTTTTAGATATTTTCTTCAGATATTTTTGTATAAATTTCCATTTTCTCCTTGTATTCAGCCACTCATGTAATTCCTTAGCTAGAAAGCATCCAAAGAAGGGTAAATTACCTTCCTATATAAACTCTCTTGTAATTTTCTTTATATATAACTCTCGGGAGCTTGTTCTCGGGACGCATCCTTTATACAAATTTGCAAGCAAGTAAAATACAGAGCACTTGCTCTGTTTTTCCTATATATTCTTATTTTCTCTTTAGTTTTCTTTCTAGCCAATCAAACTCTGAGGATTTTTCCTCAGAGGATGAGAGGCTAGGTTCTTCATCTCTTAGAGTGAAGAAAGCCGGGTAAGTTTCCACATGCATAAATTGGAAGTTTTGTTGTTTTAGTTTTTAATGAAGAGAAAGTGTGATCCGTTAATGGTTTTTATCTTTTTAGTTAACTTAAAACGTCTTTAAATCACCTGGGCCAACACTTGGTAAGGCAAGTGATCTCCGTCCATGGAGATTCACTAGTTTACCCCTTGCGAGCCTTTGGGAGGTGACTTGAAGGTAGGATTTTCTAGAATTGCCAACACTTGGTAAGCTTTTGGACTCCAAGGAGACATCCATTAGTTATCTCTTGCGAGCTTGTGAAGGGAAATCCAAGGTTAAAGATCACCTTGAATGGCAAGTGCTAGGTAAGAGGTATGAGTCATTGCAAGATGCATCAGTGAGAGGGATTTAGTGTTTGAACCCATTAAAGGGAAGCATCTGTACAACACTGGTTCGGGAAATAACTATAGGTTAAATTCCGAATGCGAGGAAAAGAAACAAGTGATCGAAACTCTCCTTTTTGTATGATGAACCTATGCCTAGTGATCTAAACTCCAAGAAACACTTTTCTTTGTAAGTAAAATCACTTACTATTTTTGGTTAGTTTAAAACCGAACCTTTTTATTTCAAACATCTTTATGTTTTCTTTTAAAGCTAACCTTGAAATGAAAAGGCACCAATTCAACTTTGAATTGATATCATTTGTGAAGTGAAAACCCATCACAGTGAACGATCCTAGAGCCACTATGCTATAGTAGCTTTGTCTTTGCTACCCTAGTATATGGTTGTGGACCCCGCATTTCGTGCTCATGCGTTTCCCACTCGATGGCGAGCTCGATTTTTATTTTGAAAATTGATTTTTATTTGATTAGGAAAATGACTTGGAGTCGCCACTTATTTTTGTTTTATTTTTAAAAGGGTAAACAAAATAAGAAAGAAAAACCCTAAGTGTGACTCCTTATTTTGGAAAAAGGCGGTCTGTGAAAAACCGGATCGGGTTCGGGGGTCAGGTTACTTATCGGGAAGGTACGGTAAAGACCGTGGCACCCCTCTAAGTTCCTAAAGTCGGGTCTCTACTAATAAAATGAAGCTGACATGGCGACCGATGAGAAAGTCAATGAATACTCAAATCAATCATGCATGTATGAGAATTAGAAACAAACATAAGGAGTGATCATGATGTGAAAAAATACGTACCTGGGTGGCGAACCAATATACGCTATCAAGAGGGGGTTAGTGTACAATTAAGAAATAATGTGGAGCATGTCATAGAGCAGAATAATCATCAATCATGCATAACAATTAAATCAATCAATCAGTCAATCAATCGATCAATCACATATGTGGGGCCCCCACCAAAGCCCGTTTATTTTTGCATGAATTAATTCCATAAATTCCATTATTCGGAATTACAGAATTTAATCTTTGCTTATTTTAAAACATTTTTTTTAAAATAAAAAATAAAAAATAAAAAATAACATGTGAAAAAGGCTTGCTGGGAAGAAAAATGGCGGCAAATTTTATTAAAAAATGAGGTATTTAGAACCTAAAAAAAAATGTCTAAGGATGAAAAATTTAAGAAGCTAAAATTATTTGAAGAATTTTAAAAAAATTGGAAAACTATTTGAAAATTGGGATTTGAGGGATTATTTTAAAAACAACAAGGATAAAATAATAATAATAATAAAGAAGATAATAATAATAATAATAATAAAAGGTGAAATGAATGAAAATATGAATAAAAATTAAAAAAATAAAGTAAAAGATGCATGATTAGTGGAAAATGATTGGAATTGATTTATTAAAACTAGATTTATTTAAAAACAAGAGAGAGAAAAATTAAGACTTAGAATCACCTGAAAGTGAGATTTTCTTTTTGAAAATGGGTTTTTGAAAACATGCATGAAAATATAAGATGAGTCACGTGTGTCCTAAAGATGGCCCAATCAAAGGTGGCCATGCTTAGCATGCTGGAGTGGGGTCCCCTTCTCATCATGTACTTCTGGTCCATTCTCAATTCCAGGAGGTTTTCCTTTTAAGAGGTTACATAAGGAGGCCTCAACGTGTAACCTGGAACCGGTTGAGGAAGAGACAATTTCCAGGTTTTAGACTTTACGCTGACTGTGTGGCAATTCCTCCAGATTACTCTAATCTCATACAAAGAGAAGGAGAAGCTGCAGTTGCAAAGACGAGACGCCCACCATTAATCTGTTAGTTCCTTGTGCAATCCTTCCCATGGCTGCCGTCCTTGTAGATATTGATCTTGACAATCTCATAGGAAACGCCGGTCCAGCAAGTCTTGGCCATGTGATATCCGAGTCCCCAGTTTGGGAGAAACTGAGCCACCTCGAACAGGTTCTTCTTCTTTCTTCGCTTTGGCTTCTTGGGAGCTGTAGGGTTTGGAGACGATGCCACTGAAGAAGAAGAAGCAGATGGAGCAGCGCTGAAGCTTCTGAAGAGTCCGAATTATTGTCTCAGGAGGTTCCACATTCGATCCATTGTAGCTCTGTTCGCCGGAGCGTGCTCATGACTCTCCACCAAAACAGCAGGATGCACAAGTGGGTCTGATGTGAACCGGGCCTTCCTCCATTAAGAATTATACTCTCAGCTGGTTCTGCACCCTAAGCCTTAATCTCGAGGTCTTTCTCCTTGAGGAACCGCCCTGCACCCAAGTTCTTGCAAGTTCAATAGGATAACAAGTAGCATAGGCTAATGAGCGAGCCAGTGAACCCGCAACTAATGGAACATATACTGTCAAGCTGGGAGCATTTTGAGCCATGAGTTCCTTTAGCCAGTTGCAGAAAATGTCATAGCAAAGTAGATAGATTCCCACTGTGGTCACAGCCAGTGCTGGACCTGCATTTGTGCCTCTCCATAGCCTTGCAAATCCTTCACGGGCATGATGGCGAACACCTCAAATCAGCAGACGACACATTTGGTCCAAAATATACCATCCGACTCATAACATTACTTAGTGGATGTGAGTGAGGAACTCCAGCTGTCTGTGCTTGCAACCTTAAGCTTCGGATATTTGTGGTCTAACAGCTGAGTTTGGCAGTGAAATCAATATAACCTGAGTGGAAGACGACGTCATCAATGATCGGGCCACAGATAGGGTCATCCTCCAATGAGCATCTTCTTGTCATGTTGTAAGAAGTGACATCTGGAAATGGTAATATCCGTGCTTGCCCGAGTAATATCAATCAGTTCATCAATAAAATCACTGAGGCTGTAACAATCAATCCATATGTGCTTTGAACTATGTTTTATTCGAATGCCTTCAACATCGGCCTTTTTCAGCCTATAACATCGATTCATGGCTCGCTTAGACCAACATCGACAATAAGAACAAACCTGATCGTAAAGGAAGTCAGTAGGAACAAATCTGGGTCTTACAAGGCACCTCACCCCATGCCTTTCATCTTAAACCCTACTCACCACCTGCATCCTCCTCCTTGGATCCTTTTTAATCGCCTTTAGATCCACAAGGATAGAACCAAACCAGTTTCATTCTCATTGAGGTCCAAAACAGAGCATCCATGAACACAGTTCGGTTAACAAACCCTGCTTCATTTGAACCAATGCATGGCTCCAGCTATTTTATCAATTACAAGAAGCTTGACTCCATTGCTGGGACCTTCACTCGTAGAAGGAAACCTCAAGTGTGGGAGCCAAAAACAGAGATTCGGATGGAAACACCCACGCACATAATAGGGAGAAAGAAGCAGAGAATACGATGGAATGAAGCTTTTAAAGAGGATAAACAAAGACTGAACACCCAACAAATATGAAGAAACCTATTTCATTTTCCTTTATCCGTAGGTTTGAAGGTCGATGGATTAAACTAGGAAAACATCTTAAGAGAGAAAAAAAAAAATCCAAGATACAAGCAAGTGTTCAAATATCTAACCACCAAACCAAGCACAGTCAGGTTATCCTTGAATGAAACCAGAGAAATAAAGAATGGAACCACAATAACCAAATCAAAACAACCTCACAAACAATGCAAGATGATCACCTGAACCAGAAAATAGAAAAGCATGATGATTATTAATAGCCTATGAACCCAAAGAACCTTACCTAGCCGTGCTTCCCTCAAGTAGAAGTTTGATTGGCTTCAAGCCAACCTTCTCTGCTCAGTTCTAGCTCTCTCCGTCTCTCTAGCCTACTGCCCCCTGATCTCTCCTCCGGTAGCCTCCTTAGCTAACAGAATCCTCCCAGTAGCTCTCAAAAACCCGGCTCTCTCTGGTTCTCTCTCAAACTCACCCACAAAACCAGTTTGCTCCCGTTCTTGGCACCAAAACTCCTCTCCGTAGCAGCCTAGGCCCCCGGAATCCTCTCCAGAAAAATCTCCTTCTCCCTCTCAAGCTCTCTCTCTTACAGAAACGCTGCCATCTCCCTCTGTAACCAGCCTGGAGACCCTAGTTCTCTCCCCCCAACTTTGAATATCCAGCCTCCTCTCACTCTAAAGCTGTCTCTCCTCCAAATATCCCCTAACCAACCCTGAAAAGCACCAACACCCTCTGCAGCTGCCCGACGCTCCTCCATAACGGCCTGAGGATTTTAGAATATCTTCATGCCACGTGTCAAACTCTCACTCGCTCCTCAATTCCACTACTCTGATTCCCAGCAGCCATCCACGAGCAGACAAGTGGTCTCTCAAAGCTCCTCCACGTGGCAAGACAAGCTGCATGAAGAATGAGGCCCAAGTGGGGGTCTACAAATATGCCTCTCTTCGGTAGAGTTCACGAGTGTAAGGAATATAAACACTGAAGTGACAAGTAAGTGTGAATAGTGAGTGGAATGAAGTGAACTTTACCGAAGAACCAAGGAGACCCCCATAGGGACACTAGTGAAACACAAAAACTTGGGCCAACAGGTGAATAAAAGGCTCTAATCCTAAGAAAAATGGTAAGCGTCTCTAAAGTCACACCAAGGATCCAGACTCCCTCTAAGATGTCCCCAAGAGTGACTCGAAAAACCATATCAAAGATGAGTAACGGTCGAACCACCTCGGAGTACGGGAAAGAATGTACTCAAGGGAGACCTCCTTGTGTGAACCACATGAGAATGCTAAGCGTAGGATGCTCAACAACATGACTGAAATACGTGTCGTGATCTAAAAAAAAACTGTGTCATGTGTAGTGGAAGGGGAATCCCAACAGAGCAATGATGATCAAGCAACAAGCTCCAGGTAACCAAGTGAGGAGAATGACTCTGAACAACCAAAATGGAGGGATAATGGTGACTCTGAAGGCAAAGAAGACTCAACTATGCAGGCGTGACTCGGAGGTGAACAAGGCTCAACTCAATCCAACAAAACAATGACCGATTGATATAGGTGCGGTCCCAGACTCGAACTAACATGAAAAGGAGATGGCCGATCGATATAGGTGCGGCCCCGACTCAAACTCAAACTGATAAGATGATGACCAATCGATATAGGTGCGGTCCCGGAAACTGAACTGTCATGACAAGGAGATGGTCGATCGATATAGGTGCGGCCCCGACTCAAACTGAAACTGATAGGATGATGACCGATCGATATAGGTGCGGTCCCGACTCGAAAACTGACATGACAGGGAGATGGCCGATCGATATAGGTGCGGCCCCGACTCAAACTCAAACTGATAGGATGATGACCGATCGATATAGGTGCGGTCCCGACTCGAAAACTGACATGACAGGGAGATGGCCGATCGATATAGGTGCGGCCCCGACTCAAACTCAAACTGATAGGATGATGACCGATCGATATAGGTGCGGTCCCGACTCGAAAACTGACATGACAGGGAGATGGCCGATCTATATAGGTGCGGCCCCGACTCAAACTCAAACTGATAGGATGATGACCGATCGATATAGGTGCGGTCCCGACTCGAAAACTGACATGACAGGGAGATGGCCGATCGATATAGGTGCGGCCCCGACTCAAACTCAAATTGACACGACGAACTGACAAGATGATGAATGACCTGATCAAGCGACCCAAAACCAAAGGATGACTCAGATAATGATGCAAGCAAACTCGGCCAGAGGGGATATGCCCCAGTATGACAACTCATGAGGATCGACAACTAGGTCGAAAGATAATGAAGCCTATGGAAGGCCCGATGCTCCTAGGGAAGGAGGGTATGCCCCAGTATGCAACTCTCGGAGGTCAGCAACTAGATCGAAAAGGTGAATGAAACCTGTGGAAGGTCTAGTGATCTGGGGAAGGAGGGTATGCCCTAGTATGTAATGATGAACAGACAGAGATGCAAAATGCCTCAAAACTACTGTACTCTGAGATATGCTCATCCATCATGTAATGAAAATGTCCAACCTCAAATAGGTAATGCCAAACAGGACCATGCATCGTGACACCATGCTGACAAAACAAGACTAACTGGTGAATAACAACAATGATGACCAGTACTCAAAATGCGAAAAACAAGCAAATCAACACTCAACATGCCAACTATCAAAATGAAAACATCGTCACTAATAAATCAACAATCTGTTAGGCCCTGCCATCATGGAAGATGTTGAACCTAAAGTCTGAAAGATGTATGAGAGCACAACCAAGGTGATCGAGGACTGATCTACATCTCCTCCTAAACGAGAGAGAGGTGAAGTCATGTGTCATAGTGGGATATGTAGGATAAAAGAAGGTGATGATTAGGCTCTGGTAAGATAGAAAGCATGAAAGTATCCATGGTGAAATGTCTGAGTATGAAATGAAAGGTATGTATCTGAGATCGTCCAAGTATGCCGAGAAGACTAAACCCGAGGTATCAATAGCTCCATAATCCATCGAAAGCAATAATCACAAACGGAAAGTCGAATCTCGATGTCAAAACCTCTAACAAGGTGGCTATGCCCCAGTATGAAATGAGGACAACATGAAATAATCCAATGATCTCTATATCACCCGTCGGATGCTCCAACGTCAAGAATCAGTCTGATCTCCCTCCAAAAGATGGATATGCCCCAGTGTGAGGGATCCAGTAGGGTGACTATGCTCCAATGAAAAATAATCTCCATCCTGGCTATGCCCCAGTGTAAAGTAGTGTATCCGAGTCAACAAATCAATCAACCTCTACTCCTGGTGCCAAAACGGAAATATCTCAACGTAATCCATAGGAATCAGAATCCCTGGGCTCCATGAATGTGAATGTGGTGGCTATGCCCCAGTATAAACCACCTGAAGTGACTATGCTCCAATGAACAATCAAAGTCCATCACCAATGAAAAGGCTACGCCTCAAATAAATCATCATCTCAAAAATCAACCATCAATGAGTAGAGTGTGTCCCAATGCAGAATATCGAGTAGAGTGACTGTATCTCCAATAAAAACGCTCTCTGAAAGGGTTATGCCCCAGTGTAGGGTCATCCCATTACTCCTAATCCATCGTAATCCAAGTGAAGAAGCGAACTGACTATGCCTCAGTGCAGGGCACCATCCCGAAAGAAAACGTCATCGATGAGCGGGGTATGCCCCAGTGTAGATAACGGCGCCTCTGAAAATCCATCACTGATAGTAGGGGTATGCCCCAGTGTAAATCATCATCTCGACTCCCCATCCATCATGCTCCGAGGAATAATCTCCGACCAAGCTCGAGTATTGCCCACGTGCGAACTATCAAACGCAATGTGAAGTCGTGGCCTGAAGGTGGTCTTCAGACACGGGACGTAACGTAGGCCAAGGTAATAGGGTGAAAGAAACGAAAGGAAACTAGGCTCAAAGATCCCGATGATATAATCCCCGTACCCCTCGTGCATGATATGCAATGCGTAGAAAACGTCATGAGTCCCGGACCTAGGGGTTCCCACACGAAAAGTGATGGTAAATGAATGGTCGCATCGAATAAGCAAGAATAAAGCGTGGATGCTGAACCCATGTCAAACATCAAACAAAATGAGAAAAGAATGAGATAAGATGAAGTGGAGTGAAACAGAGGGATAAAATAAAGAGGGAAGAAGGCGAAGAGATAGAAAAGGGAGTGATGGTCACCCTGCATCAAAGCATGGAAAGTAGTCACATCCGAAATAGACGGAATGATGGATAGAGCAAGGATCCAGAGATACTGAAGAAAGGTCGCTCGCATCTCTCACAAAAAACGAATGGGCGAATCATACTCTCACCCAAAATATACATCAAGATGAATCTCAAGAATAAGCTCCCATACAAGCTCTCTCTCTAACACATAAACTCAATGAAACAAACTAGCACGTCCATATACATGCTCAGTGGAGAATAATAGAATGAACAATGCGCTATTTTTTTTTTTTTTTTTTTTTTTTTTTTTTTTTTGCGCATACCCTGATCAATAATGAATGACCTCTCATGAAATACATAGCCAAATGGATAAAATCGTCTCATGTACTAATGTATCATGAATCCTCACTAACAAGACAACCTCTCAAAATAAGATCTCTGACATAAGGCGAATAGGGGAGCAATGTGACAATCCTCCATGCAGTGACGTGTGAACAACCACCACTCAGGGTGAAACACGGATAATGTCGAGTAAGCAATGATGAAAGAAAAGACAGAGAACGAATATCACAAGTGGTGATATGTGATATCGGAAAATAGTGATGAAATGATGTCCAAGTGGAAAATATCACAGTGAAGAGTGAAGAATGAGACTCGAATAAGTATATCAGGTCCGGAACTCATGACGTATCTAAACATAGCATGCAAGCACTACAGGGTCCCCAACCCGGTGTAATAGGTAAATGAGGTGATGAAAGAAAAGGCTATGTGCTCGTGCGAGGCTCAAAGGGCTAGCAACGGGTAACTCTATATGTAAGGGTGATAGGGTAAATAGGCTCATGAAATGATGGCCACCCATCCTTTGACCACAACCTCAAACATCTTGCTTTCAAGATCCCACATGGTCAATACTGAAGACTAGCATCCATCCAACAAAGTCATGGCGACTTCTCTGAAATCGCGCGAAAGCTCCCACTGATGCTCTATGATAACCATCAATGTCCTCTGAAAATCAACTCACTCCATCATCATAAATCACTCATCATCGTCTCATAAAATCACCATGTCTAATCATCCCGACTCTCTGAAGTCATGTGCAACGACTCAAATCTGGATGCTCCATGATAACCCCTCTATCTCAACAATATCGTCAAACAGTCAAACCACTCTCTCATCATGATCCATCTATCATCGTGTAAAGCTCACCTCGGGTCTAACCATCTCGGACACTACCTAGTCAGATCAAGAAAATGATGGAAAGGAAAGGCGATGGTACTGTAGCATGATAAGGCGAACGAGGGTAGTAAAGTCGTACGATAGTACCAAGGGATGATGTCATGTTAAACTCAAAATGGATAGGTCATCAAGTCCATAGAGTCAAAGTACAAATATGGATATGGTACTGCTCCGAACAGAAGGTGAAATGGGTCACAATCTCGAAATCCCTAGGTCGATCTCCTGATCCTAGGTCAAAAGGCTCAATATCCTCCATGATAGGTTAGGCCAAAGTGATCATGATGTATAAGTGAAAATGTCTCATATCGAAAGCATAACACGCATCAACACAAGATATGTAAAACTCACTCACGAGAAAAATGCCACAATGCTCAGATAAAATATCATATCACTAAATGAATCAACGAGTACATCATGTGTGAAATGATAAAGGACTACAAACAACTGAACTCTTAACATGAAACTAAAAACAATGACCCTAAACCGAAAACAGAACTCAACAAAACAAAAACAACTCTGACGAACTGAAAACTGGACTCAACAAAACGGAAACAATTCTGATGACGACCATAATCAGGATGAAAAGGTGCTCTGAAGTGAACTGCTGCAAAGTGATGTATCCATGTCGACTGAATCAAGTCCTCAACCTGGAAGATCCCGAAATACCATATGCCAATAGTACCATCAACATCCAAATTGGTCTACTGAAGACTAGGAGGAGGAGAGACTGCATGTGTAGTATGCGTAAGCAGAGGATTGGTGGTCACACTTGGCCTAGCCAAGTCAACCACCCCTGAATCGATCAAATCCTGTATCGCATGATGGAGTGCTGAACAACGCTCAGTATCATGCCCTGGAATCTGATGGTACAAGCAGTGCTCATGTGAACGAAAATGAGGAGGAATGGGATGGGGCAAAGGCCTCGGCGCCAAAGGAACAATCACTTCAGCGTCCCTGAGCTTCTCAAAAGCTCTAGTCAAAGTCATGCCCAAATGAGTGAACTGTCTCGCAGCCCTCTGTGCATATGGTCTAGGTGGCGAGTGAGTAGCGGCTCTCGGATGTGGTGGTCGCGGCTGCATGCTAGTCTGAGCAATGTAAGGCTCCTGAGCATAATCCAGCTGATACTGATACTGTGGAAGAGAGAAAGGAGCTCTGTAGGTGGCTTATAAAGTGAGTGATGCGTAGGCCTCCGGTGCTGATAACTAATAGCGCCAACCTCTCCAGATCTTCCAAACGGCCCAATCAGCTTCTTCCCCTTACTGTCAGGGGAAGGAGTAGTATCTGTCCATAATCCTCGAGCAATGGCCTCCTCAACACTGAAAGCTGCTTGAACCAAACTCCTGAGATCCTGAAACGGGATGCCCACAAGACGTCTCGCGAATCTCGGCTGTAGGTTCCGAAGAACCATGTCAATCTGATCCTGCTCCTTAGGCCGATCTATCATACCAGCCACCTTTGCCCTCCAACGAGTGACAAAGGAAGAAATAGACTCATCTGGCCTTTGTCTAGTGGCCTCCAACTCTCGTCTGGATACATCAATATCGGCACTGAAAGTGAACTGAGTCAGGAACTCATGAGCCACATCCTCCCAGGTGCGAAGTCTCGAAGGCTCAACTGAAGCAAACCACCTCTGAGCTGCCCCATTAAGTGACATCGGGAAGAGGGCCACCAATTGTGCATCATCTATCCCATGTGCTCTCATAACTGTGCTGTATAGTCTCAAGTGGATCTTGGGACAACCAATCCCACTATAGCGCTCAATGTCTGGCATGCGAAACTTGGCGGGCAAGCTAGCCGCCGGTATGCCATCTCTGTCATCCCAAGTCAAACCTCCGTCCTGCAATCTGATCTGTCTCACCTTGGACTCAAGCCTCTCAACCCTGGCCTCCTGCTCGGCTAATCGAGTATCCTCAATAGTAGGAACCATGGGAAGCGGCACTACGACAATAGGTGGTGGAATGGTCTCATAATGATCTGCCAGATGGAATGGAGTACCAAGTGAAACCCCAGGTGGACGAGTCTGTGCTGTCTGAGATGCATGAGGAACCGTCTCGTCAGTGACCATGCCAGCCGGATGAGGATCCTGGCGAGAACTCTCTAACTGATCCAAGCGCCTACTGACTCCGGCCATGAACTCCTGAATGGAAGCAAGTGTGGAAGCTAGCTCGTCTGACATCTCAACTGAACTGTCTAAACTCGGATATGAATTTGCTCTAATCAATCGTCCTCCAACTCTCCTCCAAGAATGTGACTCCAGACTCAAACGACTCCTAAACTGACTCCTACAATGCAAACAAGATGGATGAAGGACACGAGATAAAACTCTAAAAGACGACAATACAACATACAAGCACATGGTCCTGAGGTGGCAATCAGAAATCTGGACATATGACGAGAACTCTGGAGTCATAAAGGTGTCCACTGTGAGGTGGCTACAAATGTGACTAGAGAATTCTCATCAATAATCCAAGATGAAAGAGGTGTGAAAAACACACTATCACGAGATCAGTACTCCATCTATAAACATATATCTTTACCTCAACTTTCGACTCGAGCTCCATAAGAGGAAGATAATAAGGTGATCAAGGCGAATCTCTAGAAAAAAGTGTGGATGTGAAAATGCGCCTTTCACCTTTCCGTAATGAAAATATGAGCATCGAGTTGAAAATCAAACCAAAGATCAAACAAATGATGAGGTACTGAGCTCGTGATAAGCGTACAGTGTAAAAAGATGATCAATGAACATATCTCAAAGTATCAAGTGAGTGACAACCAAGTGAAGAGGGGGGGTCAAGCCAAGAAAGAAAAACAAAAGCCCTAGGGAGAAAACATGAAAAACACAGTCCAAGGTGACATGACAAGGGTGATCCAACCGATACTCAAACTCATATCAATCTCTGAGCACTCTCAACTGGAGACTAAAAAGAGGGAGTGTGAATCGGAACTATGACCATAGAGGCTCTGAAAGCCCTCAGATGCACCCACGTGTAGGGAAGGAGTCCTAATAGAAGGATCTATGGCTCAACCTACGAGGTCAAGGTGGCTCTAAATGGATATGGGTGGACTTTAAAAGATCCCTAGCAGAAGCGATCGTACCCTCCGGCGGTACGCAACCCTCTGCACGCCTCCGAAGAGACGGGGCGCTTCCATGCAAGGTGGACATCACATCCACACATGCACTACCTCGACATCCCAGGGGGTTTCCTATGGTGAAACCTCTCAAAACTCTCAACTCTCGAAGGTCAGCTGATGTGCACAGTGAATGGTGTGGGTGCATCCGAAAACCCTAAAAAGCTAAAAGAAGAGAGAAAACACACTGGTCGCACAACCATCCATGAAACCTAGCTCGGGGCTATACAGGTCTTCAATGATCGGACTCCAATCAACATCGATATGTCGGTCTCCTCCAGAACGCTCCCAAACATCGGTATAGCCCGTCGCTAGACCCTACTCATAACCTCTATCTTGGTCAGAGTACAAGCACACACAAGGCCTCACATTTGCAAAAGTGAGAACCGAAATGAAGGAAATGACCGAAACTAGAGGGTCGGAGATAAGGGGATAGATGTGCTACCCACACGGACAAGCAACATGCAATCACACAAAGGAAGGGTAGTCATGCACCATACAGTCAAGCAGAGTACAGGTATATCACTCAAGTCCACACAAACTATGACGATCAAGACAAATAGTGATACAGACATCATGCTCAAAAGACAATCAAGGCAATATACAAGCCAGAGAATCAACACATCAAATCAAATGATATACACCAGTGAATCCATGCATGTGAGGTGAAGAGAACAATCATAGCAAAATCAGAATGACTATGCTAAGCAAGGCAAGATGATCAATCAATATAATCAATGTGTCAATGTACTCAACAAACATGGCAATGAAACACAAAAAAATTGCCACAATCGGAATGGTCAATCAAGATAAACAAGCATCATAATCAGCATGTCCATGTCCCCTAGTAAAAACAAACACCCAAGCATGCATCCAATGGCATCGGGAACTCTCAATGTGCAATCAAGAAATAGGTACCCACTGATCGACTTATCAAACGCCACGTTTGCTTCATCCTAAGTTCAAGCTTGACCCTCTAAAATATCCCCAGTGGAGTCGCCATTTTGTGGACCCCGCATTTCGTGCTCATGCGTTTCCCACTCGATGGCGAGCTCGATTTTTATTTTGAAAATTGATTTTTATTTGATTAGGAAAATGACTTGGAGTCGCCACTTATTTTTGTTTTATTTTTAAAAGGGTAAACAAAATAAGAAAGAAAAACCCTAAGTGTGACTCCTTATTTTGGAAAAAGGCGGTCTGTGAAAAACCGGATCGGGTTCGGGGGTCAGGTTACTTATCGGGAAGGTACGGTAAAGACCGTGGCACCCCTCTAAGTCCCTAAAGTCGGGTCTCTACTAATAAAATGAAGCTGACATGGCGACCGATGAGAAAGTCAATGAATACTCAAATCAATCATGCATGTATGAGAATTAGAAACAAACATAAGGAGTGATCATGATGTGAAAAAATACGTACCTGGGTGGCGAACCAATATACGCTATCAAGAGGGGGTTAGTGTACAATTAAGAAATAATGTGGAGCATGTCATAGAGCAGAATAATCATCAATCATGCATAACAATTAAATCAATCAATCAGTCAATCAATCGATCAATCACATATGTGGGGCCCCCACCAAAGCCCGTTTATTTTTTCATGAATTAATTCCATAAATTCCATTATTCGGAATTACAGAATTTAATCTTTGCTTATTTTAAAACATTTTTTTTAAAATAAAAAATAAAAAATAAAAAATAACATGTGAAAAAGGCTTGCTGGGAAGAAAAATGGTGGCAAATTTTATTAAAAAATGAGGTATTTAGAACCTAAAAAAAAATGTCTAAGGATGAAAAATTTAAGAAGCTAAAATTATTTGAAGAATTTTAAAAAAATTGGAAAACTATTTGAAAATTGGGATTTGAGGGATTATTTTAAAAACAACAAGGATAAAATAATAATAATAATAAAGAAGATAATAATAATAATAATAATAAAAGGTGAAATGAATGAAAATATGAATAAAAATTAAAAAAATAAAGTAAAAGATGCATGATTAGTGGAAAATGATTGGAATTGATTTATTAAAACTAGATTTATTTAAAAACAAGAGAGAGAAAAATTAAGACTTAGAATCACCTGAAAGTGAGATTTTCTTTTTGAAAATGGGTTTTTGAAAACATGCATGAAAATATAAGATGAGTCACGTGTGTCCTAAAGATGGCCCAATCAAAGGTGGCCATGCTTAGCATGCTGGAGTGGGGTCCCCTTCTCATCATGTACTTCTGGTCCATTCTCAATTCCAGGAGGTTTTCCTTTTAAGAGGTTACATAAGGAGGCCTCAACGTGTAACCTGGAACCGGTTGAGGAAGAGACAATTTCCAGGTTTTAGACTTTACGCTGACTGTGTGGCAATTCCTCCAGATTACTCTAATCTCATACAAAGAGAAGGAGAAGCCGCAGTTGCAAAGACGAGACGCCCACCATTAATCTGTTAGTTCCTTGTGCAATCCTTCCCATGGCTGCCGTCCTTGTAGATATTGATCTTGACAATCTCATAGGAAACGCCGGTCCAGCAAGTCTTGGCCATGTGATATCCGAGTCCCCAGTTTGGGAGAAACTGAGCCACCTCGAACAGGTTCTTCTTCTTTCTTCGCTTTGGCTTCTTGGGAGCTGTAGGGTTTGGAGACGATGCCACTGAAGAAGAAGAAGCAGATGGAGCAGCGCTGAAGCTTCTGAAGAGTCCGAATTATTGTCTCAGGAGGTTCCACGTTCGATCCATTGTAGCTCTGTTCGCCGGAGCGTGCTCATGACTCTCCACCAAAACAGCAGGATGCACAAGTGGGTCTGATGTGAACCGGGCCTTCCTCCATTAAGAATTATACTCTCAGCTGGTTCTGCACCCTAAGCCTTAATCTCGAGGTCTTTCTCCTTGAGGAACCACCCTGCACCCAAGTTCTTGCAAGTTCAATAGGATAACAACAAGTAGCATAGGCTAATGAGCGAGCCAGTGAACCCGCAACTAATGGAACATATACTGTCAAGCTGGGAGCATTTTGAGCCATGAGTTCCTTTAGCCAGTTGCAGAAAATGTCATAGCAAGGTAGATAGATTCCCACTGTGGTCACAGCCAGTGCTGGACCTGCATTTGTACCTCTCCATAGCCTTGTAAATCCTTCACGGGCATGATGGCGAACACCTCAAATCAGCAGACGACACATTTGGTCCAAAATATACCATCCGACTCATAACATTACTTAGTGGATGTGAGTGAGGAACTCCAGCTGTCTGTGCTTGCAACCTTAAGCTTCGGATATTTGTGGTCTAACAGCTGAGTTTGGCAGTGAAATCAATATAACCTGGGTGGAAGACGACGTCATCAATGATCGGGCCACAGATAGGGTCATCCTCCAATGAGCATCTTCTTGTCATGTTGTAAGAAGTGACATCTGGAAATGGTAATATCCGTGCTTGCCCGAGTAATATCAATCAGTTCATCAATAAAATCACTGAGGCTGTAACAATCAATCCATATGTGCTTTGAACTATGTTTTATTCGAATGCCTTCAACATCAGGCCTTTTTCAGCCTATAACTTCGATTCATGGCTCGCTTAGACCGACATCGACAATAGGAACAAACCTGATCGTAAAGGAAGTCAGTAGGAACAAATCTGGGTCTTACAAGGCACCTCACCCCATGCCTTTCATCTTAAACCCTACTCACCACCTGCATCCTCCTCCTTGGATCCTTTTTAATCGCCTTTAGATCCACAAGAATAGAACCAAACCAGTTTCATTCTCATTGAGGTCCAAAACAGAGCATCCATGAACACAGTTCGGTTAACAAACCCTGCTTCATTTGAACCAATGCATGGCTCCAGCTATTTTATCAATTACAAGAAGCTTGACTCCATTGCTGGGACCTTCACTCGTAGAAGGAAACCTCAAGTGTGGGAGCCAAAAACAGAGATTCGGATGGAAACACCCACGCACATAATAGGGAGAAAGAAGCAGAGAATACGATGGAATGAAGCTTTTAAAGAGGATAAACAAAGACTGAACACCCAACAAATATGAAGAAACCTATTTCATTTTCCTTTATCCGTAGGTTTGAAGGTCGATGGATTAAACTAGGAAAACATCTTAAGAGAGAAAAAATAAATAAATCCAAGATACAAGCAAGTGTTCAAATATCTAACCACCAAACCAAGCACAGTCAGGTTATCCTTGAATGAAACCAGAGAAATAGAGAATGGAACCACAATAACCAAATCAAAACAACCTCACAAACAATGCAAGATGATCACCTGAACCAGAAAATAGAGAAGCATGATGATTATTAATAGCCTATGAACCCAAAGAACCTTACCTAGCCGTGCTTCCCTCAAGTAGAAGTTTGATTGGCTTCAAGCCAACCTTCTCTGCTCAGTTCTAGCTCTCTCCGTCTCTCTAGCCTGCTGCCCCCTGATCTCTCCTCCGGTAGCCTCCTTAGCTAACAGAATCCTCCCAGTAGCTCTCAAAAACCCGGCTCTCTCTGGTTCTCTCTCAAACTCACCCACAAAACCAGTTTGCTCCCGTCCTTGGCACCAAAACTCCTCTCCGTAGCAGCCTAGGCCCCCGGAATCCTCTCCAGAAAAATCTCCTTCTCCCTCTCAAGCTCTCTCTCTTACAGAAATGCTGCCATCTCCCTCTGTAACTAGCCTGGAGACCCTAGTTCTCTCTCCCCCAACTCTGAATATCCAGCCTCCTCTCACTCTAAAGTTGTCTCTCCTCCAAATATCCCCTAACCAACCCTGAAAAGCACCAACACCCTCTGCAGCTGCCCGACGCTCCTCCATAACGGCCTGAGGATTTTAGAATATCTTCATGCCACGTGTCAAACTCTCACTCGCTCCTCAATTCCACTACTCTGATTCCCAGCAGCCATCCACGAGCAGACAAGTGGTCTCTCAAAGCTCCTCCACATGGCAAGACAAGCTGCATGAAGAATGAGGCCCAAGTGGGGGTCTACAATGGTGTAATAGGTTATAAATTTTGTTGATTACTCCCTCAATCAAGGAGCACCAGCTGGACACGAATCAGCTGAGACACCAATTAGGCATGAATCATATCTTCCTGATAAGTAACCTGACCCCGAACTTAGACTCGGGTTTTTCAAAAACATGATTTTCCAAATAAGAAGTGACTCTTATGGTTTTATTTTCCCTTTAAAATAAATACAAATAAGTGGTGACTCTAATTATTACAAGAATTAGTTTTTTTTACTAAAAGAACGAGTCTTGCCTTCGAGTGGGGACGCATGTGAAAAATGTGGATTCACAACTCTCCTTGAGGATGAGATTAGATATGTCTATAGTGGGAGCAACCACCCCACTAGTGGGGTTCCTTACTTTTTGAGATTGATGGTTCAAGGACAATGGTTGTACACTTAACATGTGATATGAAGTGGTCAAATCAGCCACCACAATCCCACTTGCATAGTCCATTGGCCCAATTAAAGGGTATGTTTTTCTTGTCTTTAAATACCTTTATGGTTAATGGAGGATATTTGGAAGTTATCTCAGGATCTACATATTTATGATTGTCTTTATATTTATAGGGAAGCAAATAGAACAACAGATTGCTTAGCAAAGAAAGGTATTTGTAATCTAGAATCAATCATTTGGTATTCAAATTTCTCTTACGATGTTAGAAAGTTTAGTTTTGAAGATTACTATGACTCATCTTTCAATTGTATTTGTGGGTATTCTATTTCATAGTCTTCTTTCATAAAATTTAAAAAAAAAACAAAAAACAAAAAACCCTTATAGTTGAGACAGGGATCAATCTGAGAAGGTCTCAAACTAGTAATAAGGTCATGACCTACCTACCGTAGGCTTGATTCTTATAATATGAAGATACTTGCAAAAAGATATGTAGTTTGAAAGCACCACATTTTTGCTAAATTAATTATTAACTTGTTATGTATGCTCAATTAATTACTGCATGGTTTTATTTCTATTATAGATATCATGTCTTATAATTCGATTAATCTCATTCTCACTACTAATAAATCAATCAAACCAAACTGTGTAGATTGAAAAAGGAATTTGGACATAGTACTCACTTTAGAGGAGCTAAAGTTGGCAACCCGGGAAATTGCTTCTTTAACCTTTAATGAACATTCAACTCAGGAGGAGAAGAATAATTATAATAATTATTAAAGGGCAAATCAGAAGGCTAAGTGTATTATACATGGGTCTTTGGATAACATGATGCAACATCAACATGTGTTTATGCCAATATCTTATGATATTGTTATTAGTCTCCATGAGATGTTTGGTGGCAAGGGTAGGCCAACTAGGTAAGCTACTCTTAAGGTTATTATGGATACTAAGATGTTATAAGGAACTCTTGTTAAAGATTATATGATTTGTGTGATTAGACTCTTTAATGAGATGAAGATCCTTATAATTGAGATAAATGGGGAAACCTAGGTTAACATGGTTCTAAAGGCCTTATTGGATTCTTTTAGGTAGTTCAAGTTCAATTATAATATGAATAAGATAGTGACGAGCTTAACTAAACTGATGAGTAAACTCCAAATGGCTAAAGGAATTCTCAGGGACCAGAAAGACATTCATATGATAGTGAAGGGGTTTTTAGGTTCTTCTAGCTAGAAGAAGAAAAACACTATAGAGTTTGCCAAGCAAAAGAGAAAGTTCAAAGGTAAGAGGAAGAAGAATAAGAGTAAGGAATAGAACAAGTGTTTTCTTTGTGGTCTAAAATTCCATTGGAAGAAGGAATATCCTAAATTCCTAAAGAGATAGTCAAGTATGCATCATTATCTTCTAGTTGAATCATGTTTAGTGTTAGATTCCACTAATTCTTGGTGGACAAATTCTAAAGCCACTACTCATGTTTGTAATTCGTTATAGGGGTTTCAACTAAGGAGAAGTTGAATGATGAGGATATGTACCTGACATTAGCTTTTGAAGCAAGAGTTGTTGTGCAGGTAGTGGAAGATGTTATCTTTATCTTTTTTATAGTAGTCTTCTAGTATTAAAATATTGTCTTTATACTCCTAAGTCTAGGAAGAATTTGATTTCGATTTCTAGTCTATTTACATTGAATTATTAATTTGCTTTCTATAATAAGCAAGTTTTTATTAAATTGAAAGATTTGTTTTTATGCTCAGGATCATTAATAAATAGTCTTTATCATGTTTTTCCCTTATTTGTTTTGCCAAGTAATGAGAGTTATCATACTCATAGAAAATGAAGGAACCTAACACTAATCAAACACAACTTTGGCACTTACACCTAGGTCACATTAATTTATGCAAGATCCAAAGACTAGTTAAGTCTAGAATTTTATCTCCTTTGATTCTAAAAGATCTTCCAATTTGTGAATCCTATATAAAAAGTAAAATGACCAAGAGACCTTTTATTGCTAAAGGATAAAAAACCAAGGAGTGTTTGGAGTTATTGCATACTGACGTGTGTGGGCCTTTTAATGTCCATGCACGGGGAGGGTATGAGTACTTCATCACGTTTACATATGATTTTTCTAGGTTTAGATATGTTTACTTGATGCATAGAAAGTTCAAGGAATTAGACAAATTAATTGAATTTAAGGTGGAATTGGCAAACCAATTAGGTAAATATATCAACGCACTTCGATCTGATCGAGATAGTGAGTGTTGGGATTGAGCCCTTGAAAGTAACACATGATGTAACAAAGTTAAACTTAACTATCCCTTTGCTATCCTTTTGGTATATTGACATTGATTTGAGCATTCAAACCATGTCTCTTACATTGTACATGACTTGTGTGCATTAGGAGTTGCATAGAAGATACAAGTCATGGGGTTCCTTGTAATTAGATAAGTTGTCCATAGTTAATTCATGGATTTGGGCAATCTAGTAAAGATTGTAGTACATCACCTCCCAATTGGAAGGACGACTCATCTTGGTTGTCGAGATGAGTTTCCCATGGTGAGAACACTGGTGTGTGTGATGCACATTGGATAGGACCTATAGTGAACCATGATGCAAGGCTATCAATTGTCATGATTCACCAAGCTACTATACTGCATGGACTCTCAACCTTGAGAGGATATTGAGCCTATGCCAAAATCAATAAGAAGCTTTGACCTATGGGTAAGACCCTAAAATGGTCATATATCCCTATGGATTAGGTCACTTTTGATAAAGGTTGGAGGCAATAGGTATTCTCAATAGAAGCACCATGATATCTCATGTGATTGAGACAATATATGCCCTTAGGTGATCCAAAGAACATGTGATGATGAAATATGTGGCCACAATAATTCCTTCAGTGGAATTTGGCATTGCTCCTTAGAGCTAGAGTATGTCATTTAATCACATAATAAGTAGGATCTATAACTCAAGGATTAGAAAGGTAATCTTGATAGGTTATAACACCACCATGTTATATTATGGACACTAGTTTATAGGGAGTTTGCATACAGTGGATAGTAGGTCATGGACTTAAGTATTTGATGTCTCATTGTAGTATACATAAGGTACTAGAGTGAAGTTGACTCTCTATAGTGAGATGTTGAGTCAATTTTAGAATTTGATTTTGAGGGAGCCAGTACTCCTATGGGTCCTAATGGTCCCCGCTCTAAGCTCATATTCCTTGATAACATAGATTATAAGGGTTGGATGGGTTTTTAGTTCACTTTTGTGTATAAGGGCATTTTGGTAATTACGTAAGGTTGCACAAGGATAAGTGATTGGTATCTCTAAACTGGGCTAATTGATTAATTAGGGTCTTGTATGGTCAATTAATCAATTAGCAACTGTTTTGGGCTAAATTAAGTGATCTAAGCCTATGGTGTGCTTAAGTCACTTAAGCCCAATAGGAAGCTTATAAATACCCCTTTAGGGGTTAGAGTTTCCATGTCTTGTCATATTCTCCTTACAGTCCAAAGAGAGAACTCTAGCCTCCACCTTTGAGATTTTTAACATCTCAATGCCTAGGCACAAAGAAGAGTAATCAGGCAAAAGATCATGTTGTTTACGAGATCCATTACGACTTTAGAGTTATCTATATTGATTGAAATCGATCCGGGAACATCCTGATCAAAGGTCTGTGGCTTCATTCTCTAGATCTATGATTTCTATGGTATCAATATTGGTTTTTGGATACCTAGTTTTCTGTTGCGATAAATTTAAAGAGCCTATAATAGATTTTCATGCATTCTATGAAATCTAAGGCATGGGAACGAAATGATCTGAGGTTTCCAACAGTGAGTACATGTCTACTCAATTTGATTCTTTCCTCAAGGAGCACGTGATTTCATCCTGGTTAAGTGCACCTAGAACTCCATAGTGAAATGGAGTTACATAAAGAATAAATCGAACATCGATAGACATGATAAGATCTATGATGAGTTTCTCATCACTTGATGTATTCTTTTAGGGATATGCCTGGGAGACTGAAACATATATTCTCAACCTAGTGTCTTTGAAGTCGATACCTTTAACTCCTATAGAGATATGCAAAGATTGCAAACTTAGTTTGCAATATATTCACATTTAGGGGTGCCTAACACATTATGAAAGCAAATGTAGAAAAATTGGAAGCAAGGTCAGAGGTATACCTGTTTGTAGGATATCCAAAAAGAACCAAAGGACTTTACTTTTACAGTCAGGTCAACCATAAGACATTTTTTGGTACAAATGATGGATTTTTATAAGAGAATTATGTGATGAGTAATAGGGCAAAACGTGATATAGAGTGGAAAACACTTGAAGACACGCCCACAATTCATAGAGGACTATGGGTCCAAAGCTTCCTATATTTACCATTCTAGCAAATTCTAGTACAATAGTGCCTCGTTTATAGTGGGAGGGTTGTTCTACAACTAGATGAGTTCATGTATTTAGGAGAGTCTTTTGAAGCAATTCCAAAGGAATATGAGGCCAATCCCATGGATTACGATGAAGTAATGAGTAGTGATGATGTTATTCTTTGGCAAGGACTTATAGAGGTGAAGTTAAAATCTATGTATTCTAATGAAGTCTTGGATCTTATAGAAGCACCTGAAGGGATAAAACCCATAAGTGTAAGGATGTCTACAAGAGGAAGAAAATGGTAGATGGAAAGGTTGAGGCATATAAGACTAGAATAGTAGTGAAAGGTTATAATCAGAAACTTGGTTTTGATTATAAGGAGACCTTCTCACAGGTAGTCACACTCAAATCCATTAGCATACTCCTATTTATTACGGCTAATCTCCATGATGAGATATGGAAAATGATGTCAAGACAACATTCTTGAACAATAATCTTGAAGAAAACATCTATATGATGCAACTAGATGGATTCATTGCAAAGGGCTAAAAGCACCTTGTGTGCAAGTTGTATAAATCCATTTATGGATCAAAGCAAACATCTCACTCTTGGAAGAGACGTTTTGATTAGGCTATCAAGACTCTTAATTTTGATCAAAACAAATATAAGCCTTGTGTGTGGAAGAAGATGTAGGGAAGCATGGTGGTGTTCTTTGTCTTGTATGTTGATGATATTCTAGTCATTGGGAATGATGCATGATTATCATTATTAGTTAAGATTTGGTTTTCTACTTATTCCAAATGCAAGATCTAAGAGAGGCGTAATATATTCTTGGGATTAAGGTCTTTCTTGATCACAAGAATAGGAAGATTGCATTGTCTCATACCACTTACATTGATAAGCTTTTGTTTAAGTATACCCAAGTTTCTTTAGAGAACGAAAGATTATATGCTAGTGTATCATTGCAATGAGTTGTTACCCATTAGGTATACAAATTCAGAATTTCAATCTTATAGAGACTCTCATAAGTCTACCTCTGGGTTTGTGTTCACTTTAGGTGGAGGGCAGTTAGTTGGAGAAATGTGAAGCAATCTTGAATTGCTAACTCCACTATGGAAGTCAAGTATGTTCTTGCTTTTGAAGCAGCAAAGGGAGTTGTTAGGCTTCCAAAGTTCCTATTGGGACTTAGGGTAGTGCCCTTGGTTGTATCACCCCTAGTACTATTTTGTGATAATAGTGAGATAGTGGTATTAGGATTAAGCCCCTAAAAGCAAGACATAACATAACAAAGACTTAACTATCCTCTTATTATGCCTTTAGTGTATTGACATTGATTTGAGCATTCAACCCATGTCTCTTACATTGTACATGACTTGGGTACATTAGGAGTTGTAAATAAGATCCAAGTCATAAGTTCCTTGTAGAGTGATGAGTTGTCCATAGTCGGTTCATGGATTTAGGCAATTCATTTGAGATTGTAGTCCACTACATCCTGATTTGAAGGATGGTTTATCTTAGCCATCACGATGTTTTCCTATGGTGAGTACACTAATGCATGTGATGCACACAAGACTAAACCTATAGTGAATCATAACATAAAGTTATCAATTCTCATGATTCACCAAGCTATTATACTGCATAGACTTTCAATCTTGAGAGGATATTGAGTTTGTGTCAAAGTCAATAGGAGGTTTTGACCTATTGATAAGACCCTAAGATATATCCCTATGGATTAAGTCACTATTGATGGAGGTTGGTAGCAACAAGTATTCTCAATAGAAGCACCATAATAGCTCATGGATTGAGACAGTGTGTCCCCTTAGGTGATACAAAAGACATGTGATCTAGAAAACAATTACCATAGCATTTTCTTTAATGGAAATTTGACATATGCTCCTTAGAGTTAGAATATATCAATTGATCATATAATAAGTGAGATTTGTAACTCAAGAATTAGAAAGGTAATCTTGATAGGTGATAACACTACCTTGTTAGATTATGAACACCAATTCATAGGGAGTATGCATGTTGTGGATAGTAGGTTATAGAATCAAACTTTGTTTAGTTATTATTTACATAAGGTATTAGAGTACATTTGATTTTCTCTTATAGAATGTTGAATCAACTACAAAATTGGATTTTGAGGAAGCCAATACTCTTATGGGTCCCATTATTCCTTACTTTGAGTTCATATACTATGATGGCACAGTTTAAGAGGATTGGATTGACTCTAGGTTCACTCTTGTGTATAAAAATATTTTGGTAATTATGCAAGGTTGAATAAGGCATAGTGAACAAATTCTCTAGATTAGACTAATTGATTAATTTAATGGTCTTATGTGGTTAATTAATCAATTAGGACCCGTTTTGGATTAGATTAAGTGACCTAAGCCTTGTTGGGCTTAAGTCACTTAAGCCCAATCGAGGAACTCTATAAATACCCCCTTAAGGGTTAAGGTTTCCATCACTTTTTGGTGAAATTCGTTTTCCACCTTTAAGAGAAAAAAAAAAAAAAAAAAACCTAACATTCCTCCTTTCCAAAGCCTACACTTTGGAGTGCCAAGACAATACATGGTTCAAGTCATTGGATGAAAAATCTTGGGTGTGTGAGACCCCTAGTCTCTTACCAAGTAGAATTGATTTGGGAACGTCCAAATCAAAGGTAAAGTTTTCTAATGACTTTCTCTAGATCTTAGAATGTTAAAATTTGATTTTTGGTTCTATTGCATAGGATTTGGAGACCTAGGGTAGTTTTCATGTTGCTATACGATCCAAGATTTAGGAAAAAAGAGATCCAAGGTTCCCAACAATCATATTGATGTTCTCACTTATTTAACCAAAATGACCTAGAAAATAAAAGGAAGATGTAGGGATCCAAAATCCAACTCTACATGTCACCCCAATAAGAGTAGCATGTGGGAACTAGTCAATAGCTTCCACAAAGCCATCAATGGACTCATCATGATACACATTAGAGCATTGATCAACTTTCGGCAAGGAATGACCATCACTAAGGAAGCACGACCTAATGATCCAAAGAAAGCTCAAAAAATGTCAATGTAATGGGCCACCCCTTAACCATGAAACGGTCAGATCATAAAAAACCATAATCACCATAGAAACCATCAAAGCATTGAAGAGGTGAATATAAAGCCATTAAAAACCTACGTAATTAGTGTCACCATTATCACCTTCCCATTACCAATCAAACAAAGAGCAATTATAAAATGGGACTTCACCAGGCATAATGTATGAAGAACAAATTACTCTTTTTATCTATTTGCCCTCCTTCCACCATTAACTAACTTAATCGTTGGAGAGGGGTGTGTTTGAGCGATTCCACACTGTTTTTTCCCACTATGTCTCTTTGTTTCATAGGTAGAGCATGACACTTGGTTTAACATCATCTAAACGAGGATGAAACATATGGTAAGGTCAGTTATGAAAGTTAAGATAGTCATAGGCAATGGTTGTTCATGTTGAGTTTTGGTATTGGTTGAGGAAGGTAGTGCCATGGGGGAAGATAAAACTAATTATTTTATGAGGTGGATACAATGTGGAAGTTTAGTCGGAGTCGATAGCTTGACTGTGGATGATGGATTGGTGTCAAGATCGTGATGATGTTAATGCAAGCATGATGGTGTGGGTATTAGTGGAGGAAGACGAATTGCCACGCGGAGTGCTTGTGTTGAGAAAATGTAGGTTGTGATGGAGGGGGTAGTGATGGTGGTGCATGGACTGTTGAGATATTAGGAATGTTTAGATATTAGGAAAGTTGAGATATTATGAATATTGAGATATTAGGAATATTGAGATATTAGGAAAGTTGAGATATTAGGATATTAGTTGTTATTTCCTTATATCATTCTTTCCCATTCTTAGAATGGTGATTACCCTCTATATATACTCTGTACATGAACGAATGAAATAATGAATGAAAAAAACTACCATTTATCAATTTGAAGATGGTATCAGAGCCATGGAACTAAAATCCTGGATATTTTGTTGCTATGGTAGTCCGACAGCGATCAACCATCCTAAGACAAGCCCTAATATTGATAAGTCAACCTTCAAATGCATTCACTGCAATAAGACTGGTCCCACAAGTCTGGATATCCCACAATTTCAAAGCAACGACTCTTGGTATGACCAGGAAAACAATAAGGAACCGAGGGTTTGAACCATGGACCTTTAGATCATGTTTAGGCTATCAACACTTTGTTATTAATGATAATAATCGTGATCAACGGAAGAACAATTCCAAGAAAACCTCGACTGCAACTGTTGCCGAAATAAAAACAGAGGTTAATGTTGCTGAGAAAGCCTCTGCATTGGTAGCTGTTACTGATCATGGTGGTAAGTTTTTAAATACTTTTACACCTGTTATTAATAGTGCATGGATAATTGATTCTGGTGCTACAGATCATATGACTTTTGATTCTAAACAGGTTTCACCCCTTAGACCTTCCTCACAAAAAATTGTTTCCACAGCCAATGGTAACACAACCCTAGTCATTGGGGAAGGATCCTTAACTCTTACTGATACTTTGAATTTGGATTTTGTTTTAGTTGTTCCATCTTTAGATTACAATCTTTTGTCAGTTTCTCAAATCACTGCAGCCTTATCTTGTATTGACATTTTTTGGCCTGAATTTTGTGTGATTAAGGACATCCAAACAAGACATACGATTGGTTGTGGTATTAAGCGTGGAAAACTCTATTACTTGGACTTGCAGTCAAAGGATTCAAATAAGTTGCAACAAGCCTTGATAGCAGATGGATCTGAGGAGGAGAAGTAAAAGTCTGAAATTTGGTTGTGGCATCGACGTCTGGGACATGCTTCCTTTGGTTATTTAAAAAAATTGTTTCCTAGTTTGTTTGCAAAGAGTGATATTTCTGGTTTCCGTTGTGATATTTGTGAATTGGCTAAAAGCCATCGTGCTTCATTTCCGTTAATTTTGAATAAAAGTTCGTTTCCTTTTATGGTTATACATTCTGATGTTTGGGGCCCATCCAAAGTCCCAACTTTGAGTGGCTCACGTTGGTTTGTTACTTTTATTGATGATTGTACCAGAATGACATGGTTATGCTTGATGAAGACCAAAGATGAAGTGAACTTGTTGTTTCAAAAATTTCATAAAATGATTGAAACTCAGTACAATGCAAAGGTTCAGGTTCTGCGTAGCAATAATGGTGGAGAATATTAAAGTTCTGATCTTCAAAAGTATTTGGAAGGACATGGCATCATTCATCAGACTACTTGTTCCAATACACCCCAGCAAAATGGAGTCGCTGAACAAAAAAATCAACACTTGTTAGAGGTTGTTCATGCTTCCTTGATAGCAGCAAAAACACCGATATCTTATTGGGGAGAAGCAATTCAATCTACCGCATACTTGATCAATCGAGTACCTTCTAGCTCAATTAACTTTCAAACACCTCTCCAAGCTCTTACTAATGCCGTAGTTGCCCCAACCATCCCAAATCTACCTCCTCGTGTTTTTGGTTGCGTGGCATTTGTGCATCTACACAAGCACCAACGCACCAAGTTAACTTCCCATGCATTGCAATGTGTGTTTGTTGGATATGCATTGCACAAAAAGGGATATCAATGTTACCATCCTCCAACTCGACAAATGTATTATAATGGATGTGGTGTTTCATGAAGATTCGATGTATTTTTCATCTGAGTCTGAACTTTAGGGGGAATACCATAAGGAAATTCAGACTCTCTATTATGATTATCATATCTCTGAGGAAGATGAATCTTGACAATCTGAACTAGTGAACCAGGAAGCGGGTGAGTTGGATATGAGTGGTCAACAATTTGGGTCCGAAGATGTCTTCATTGAAATACCAAACCAATCGTCGTCTGTTGAGGGTGTTCTTAATTTGGAACCTGATCCATTCATGAAATAGTTACCACACCATCATAATAGAGGTATTCCTAAACCCACATATGAACCTGAATTGTCTACCAAAGTCAAATATCCATGAGCAACTATGTGTCTAACCATCGTTTGTCTGAATCAAATAAGTCATTTGTAAATCAATTATCTATTGTAGCTATTCCTAACAGTGTGCAGGAAGCCTTAGCTGATCCAAGGTGGAAAGCAGCCATGAATGAAGAGATGAAATCATTGCAGAAGAATGAAACATGGGAACTCGTAGAATGTCCACCAAGAAAGAAGCCAGTTGGGTGTTGTTGGATCTATACTGTGAAGTACAAGGCAGATGGTAGTATTGAACGATTTAAAGCAAGACTGGTAGCAAAAGGGTACACTCAAACTTATGGAATTGACTACACAGAGACATTTGCACCTGTAGCTAAGATCAACACAGTTCAAGTATTACTGTCTTTAGCTGCAAACCTAGATTGGCCATTACAACAATTCAATGTGAAAAATGCCTTTCTGCATGGCGAGTTATCTGAAGAAGTATATATGGATCTTCCACCAGGATGCATGGTGTTAGAAAAGCAATGTCAGAAGGTGTGCAAATTAAAGAAGTCATTGTATGGGTTGAAGCAATCCCCGAGAGCATGGTTTGGAAGGTTCACAAAGTCAATGAGAGTTTTTGGCTATTGTCAAAGTAATTCAGATCACACTTTGTTCCTAAAAAAGCAACATGGTAAGATTACGGCACTCATCGTATATATGGATGACATGGTAGTCACAGGAAATGATCCTGAAGAAAGAAAAGCTCTGCAAAATTATCTATCTAGAGAATTCGAAATGAAATATCTAGGTCCTCTGAAATACTTTCTTGGGATTGAAGTTTCTTGATCAAGTGAAGGAATTTTTCTGTCTTAAAGAAAGTATGCCTTAGATCTTTTACAGGAGACTGGACTGTCGGGATGTCAACCTGTTAATACACCAATAGAAGAAGGTCTAAAATTGTGTGTTGAGCCTAATCAAGTATCAACCGATAAGGGAAGATACTAGAGACTTGTGGGGAGATTAATGTACTTAGCTCATACAAGACCAGATCTTGCTTATGCATTGAGTGTAGTGAGTCAATACATGCATAATCCAGGAGAGCAACATATGAATGAAGTCATGCGTATTTTGAGGTATTTGAAGAATGCTCCTAGGAAGGGAATTTTGTTCGCTAAAAATGTTGATCATCAGAGTATAGAAGTATATACTGATGCTGATTGGGCCGGTGCAGTGGATGATAGGCGATCTACATCTGGTTACTTTACCTTTGTAGGTGGTAATCTTGTGACATGGAAAAGTAAGAAGCAGAATGTCGTCGCTCGTTCAAGTGCAGAAGCGGAATTTAAAGGTATGGCTCTAGGACTTTGTGAGGCATTATGGCTAAGACTCCTCTTATAGGATTTAGGTTACCTATCTAGGCAACCAATTCGATTGTTTTGTGACAATAAAGCCGCATGTGACATTGCTCATAATCCAGTACAACATGATCGTACAAAGCATGTCAAGGTGGATAGATTCTTCATTAAGGAAAAGTTGGATGATAAGATTGTGGAATTGCCTAAGATTCGATCAGAAGATCAATTGGTCGATATCCTTACCAAAGCTGTCTCAAGTCAAGTGTTCTCAAAATTTTTAGACAAGTTGGGCAAGTGTGACATCTATGCACCAACTTGAGGAGGGGTGTTGAGAAATTAAGAATGTTTAGATATTAGGAAAGTTGAGATATTATGAATATTGAGATATTAGGAATATTGAGATATTAGGAAAGTTGAGATATTAGGATATTAGTTGTTATTTCCTTATATCATTCTTTCCCATTCTTAGAATGGTGATTACCCTCTATATATACTATGTACATGAACGAATGAAATAATGAATGAAAAAAACTACCATTTATCAATTTGAAGATGGAGACCATGACTAGTAACAACAATGACAACCACAAGGATGTAGGGTGATGTCGCAACACTGACTGCAAGGCTATGTGATACTGCGGTGTGAATGACATAGTTGTCCATGGTGAGATTAGAAAGTAATAGCCCTCATGAGGAAGAAGAGAGAGACTAAAAGAAACTCAAACCCGTGAATGAGTGGGTTAGGCCTAAGGTTGAGTAGCCCATATTATACTTCTTAGGCTTTAGAACTTGGAATAAAATGGATCTAAACTTAATAACAAAATGGATGGGGATAAGTTTAGGGTCTACACATATCCAAACTCGACTTGTTCATGTGGATGGAATTAAAATGAGACAAAAATCTAAACAATACCCAAGAGCAAATTTTAATTTCTACAGGTGTTGGAAAACCTTTTGTTTTGAATCCAAATATTCCTAAATTACCCTTATTAATCTTTAAACTATTTTTCATTTTAAATCAATTTTTCAAGACCAAAAAGTATAAGCATGCAGAAGATCTATGAGAACTCATTATTCGGATATAATTCTTACTACTTGGCTCCCATCATACACATTAAAATTCCAGCTAATTCCTATGATCTAGTTGATGGACAGTAAACCTTAATCACATCCTAAGTACTATAATCTTATGGCTGCATTCCAAAATATAGGAAACATTATGTTAAGGACCCAAAGTAGTTAAATAACTTACAAGTAAGCCTTTCCATTCTATCCATGCAAATAATTAAAGGGACCATCAACCTTATTGACTAACTATCTATATTCTTCTCAAATCTTACCCATTTACACATGATCATAAAATGACAGAAAAATATTTATTTATCAAAAATAAAAGGAATAATAAAGAAAAAGAAATAGAGTTATAAAACAACTTTAAGGTGAGTATTTCATTGATCTAAGTCTCCTATTTGTTTAAGTTAGAAAAAACCAAAATTAAATACAACAATATTTAATTATTTATGGGAAAAGTAAAAATCATCATGGCAATTACCCATATGCATTAATAATAATAATATTATTAAGATTATTATTATTATTATTATCATTATATAATATAAATTCAATTATTTGTTATTTTGTGACTTTTATACCTAATCACTACCTTGAATTTAATTAACTCAGGATGTTAGTTTTATATGATGGTATGAGTGATTGGGGAGATCATGTCAGCATTAATTAATGGTCATAGCAATTACTCTCCAAGTTTAACGCTAAGTAACTATTCATTCATCCTTTAACCTAATAAAATAATTGGTTTTGCTTTCAAGATTGATTGCAATGGAAGATAAGAATAATAATAGGCATGTTCACAAATCTCCAGGTTTTAAAATTTTAACTACATTTGAGCATTATCAAATTTTGATACAGGGTTGATTTCTGAATATTTTACTTCGAAAAAACCAAGTGATCTTCCCCCGTGATGTCAAGTTCAAACTAGTGCAAGGTTACCTAGGCAACCAGAACAAATAAGTGGGGTAACGTTGGAGAGAGAGAGATCTGGTTGGCAAAATTAAAGGAAGAAGATTAACGGAATGTTATTACTTATTACCTTCGTTTATGGTGAAACAAGTCATAGAAAAAGAAGATTAACCAGTCCTGTTTCATACTCTATGTTCAAAAGCAATAACATGATTCATTTCACAATAGTTTGAGGCTCCAGCTTTGTGGCAAAGCCTCGCCTTTTCCAGCCGATTGTACCCACTGATGGAAAAAGAAGTTCTCGAAGGCCCCCAGGGCCACGGGACAATTAAAACAAGGGTCAAAAGTTTGCTAACCCCAGTTCATTTCACATGGGAAAGTTGGAGAGAAGCATAATTCTGGGGATGCTCCTGGAGTAACCTTATCTGTGGAGCAAAATGACAATGACTTGGTTAGATGCTACACCACAAGTGTAATGTTATTGGCAGATCGAGTCCACGACAAACTTACATTAAACTACATACGACATTATTGATTGTGACCCTCTCTCTTCCGTCTCCTTCAATTTTTCTTTCCTTATTTATTTATTTTTTTTCAAGAGAAATAGTAAACGATTTTGCTTGGTAGCTTCTGTTCTCCACGCACGATGGCCACTAAAAGTCAGAGTAAAAAAAAATGAAAAAATAAAAATAAAAATGAGAGGGAGAAGGAACACATGCATTTGTCCATACACACTTCCTTTGTTTGTGGTGAGCGCAAGAACTTTAGAATATTAAATTAGAAATGCCCCACTGTCTCAATAGTCATTGCGCTATATGAGCCAGAACTATGGGTGGAAAGGACTGGAGTATGGTGTCAACATTATACTCACAAACTAAACAAAGAATGAGTTTGAACCGAAGAGAAAACTAGATAGGGCATGTTTGGTTATGTCTTTGAGAATAATTTTTTATGTTTAAAAAAATAATAATAATAATAATAAGTAAAAGTGTTTACAACGAATTTTTTTTTAAATTTTTTATTTTTAAGAACATAAAACACAATGTTTTGAAATAATATTTTTTTTTATTATTTTCACTTGTTTTAGTGTTGTTTTAAAAAAAATAATACAAATATATAAAATAATTAAAAATAAAATTCTAAATATAAAAATTATTTTTAAAACATATTTAAAAAAATTAAAAGCATGTTAAAAATATTTTAGATTTTCAAATAGATTTTTATTTTATAAAATAATTTTTAAAAATTGTTCTAAAAATTATTTCTCATAATTCTTTTAAAAAACAATTATCAAACAAATTTTCTATTATTCTTTTGTCATTTTAAACGTTGTGAACTATTGACTTTAACCTAAAAAAGTTAGGCTATGATACAACAGGCTCTCAAGCAATTCAAAAGTTTACATTGATTGGACTCTTATCAATTAATATACATAGATTTAAAGAAACATACAAACCTAACATGAAACTCTTTCCAATTCTTTTTAATGGTCCATGAGGTTTATATATATATATATTGGAGATATTGGAAGTCAAAAAGACCCACTTTTATCTCTTTCCGACAAAGGAACTTTAATTTTCGCGTCAGCCAAATGAAATCTCCAAGCCATGATGCAACCAGCTATTCCCGATAGCAAAGTAGAACCGAAGCTTTGCTGGTAGCTAAGTGCCGGAAAGTAGACTTGAGGGCGCAGTAGTGCGATGCGTACAGTTGTTTGGGCGTGTCTTCATTTGAAAAAGCTATGCATAAAAGCAGTCACTCAATGAACGTTACCAATAATTAAAAAGAGTAGATACCTTATTGTGCGAGGAAAGGTCTTCTTTACCTTGAAAATACCAAAGAAATGAAAAAAATATTTTTGCTTTTCACCTATTTGGGTTGTCATAGTCTATTTGGTTTACACCTAGTTTGGAAGTAATTTATATCCTTTATCTAATGTGGGACATCGTGTCTCACAGGATTGTGATATCTTACATCAAATAAGAGAAATTAGTTATTATACCGTAAATGTATGACTTTCTCTCAATCTATTGAACTAGTTTTAAAGCTATGCATATCTACGTACTTCCAAAGTAATTATTTACATTTTTAAAAATAATTTTCAAAAGTTTGTGAACACCTAATTTTTATAAGAAGGTGTTTAAAAGCATTAGAAAAGCACTTCTAACTCTCTCCTCAAAGTTTCTTTCAAATAAGTTGTTATCCGTTGATGGCCAAAAGAGTTAGAATTATCATATTTTTCATGGTACAACGATATTAAAATTATCCAAAATTTTAAAGTTTTAGTTTAATCCTTTCAAGACTTAAATACTTATTCTATAAGTGTTCTAAAAAGCGGTTTTTATTCTTTTAAATAAATTTTTTTTTGACAACCAACAATTTTTTTTCAATTGGTTTTTTGTAGAATTTTATTAGTAACCGAGTTGGAAAATATTTTTAAAACTTTAATGTCTAATATAAATGTAGAGTATCTTTATGAAAAATGCATGAAAAAAAGAACTGTTTTTTATATTTGAATTATTAAAAAAACTATTTT